>NC_053159.1:130928068-130980568 GCF_016835505.1 Polypterus senegalus
GCCTGTCCTTTTCTTTGCCAAACATAAGCAACATCCATGTACCCAAACAGTTC
Organism: Polypterus senegalus; assembly: GCF_016835505.1. Taxonomy (NCBI): domain Eukaryota; kingdom Metazoa; phylum Chordata; class Cladistia; order Polypteriformes; family Polypteridae; genus Polypterus; species Polypterus senegalus. The sequence goes on from NC_053159.1 coordinate 130,928,122, forward strand.
CAGTTTAGTCTCATCAGACTAAAAGCAAAGCAGACAAAGCACAGACTTCCAAAAATCATCTTTACATTTCAAATGTTCTGAGATATCCTGTATTTATTCAACCCGAGAGGGACCGCTACAGTATATGTAAACACATATAAACATGGCCAACAAGAAGGGGGTCCGAAAGAATCGAAGACTAAAGCTACATCCAAGCTGCGATCAGCAAGCCCTAGTTCGAGATACGGCCTCTCAGAGACAGACCTGGATCAGATGGGCAAAGTACAGACTCCTCGGGACCACGGTCCGCTACATCGCCGCCTGCTGAGAGCGAAAAGGGGAGCGAAGGTGCGATCGTGAGTGCAGATGTGGATAGCTCGCCGATTGGAGAGGATTACCTGAAACTGGAAAAGGCGGGGAGGTCCGCGGCTTCAGTTACGCAATCACGCGGGACTGGAGCAGCGGGGACACCGGCTTCAGCAGAGTCTGCTGCTTCATCTACAGTACAAGTAGGCACATTTGAGCTATCTGAACTGAAAGTGTTGCTCGCTGACCTCAGGCAAGATATAAAGAAAAGCGAAGGCTAATGAGAAAGCAACGGCAAAGGCACATGAGAGACTGAAACAGGAATGGAAACAGGAGATGAAACAGGCCAATGAATGTCTGCGACAGGAAATCCAACAGGCAAATGAAAGGCTTCAAAGAGGTACAGCTTGAACTTCGACAGGTGCTGGGTAAAATTGAAGAGCGCATTGAGAAAAACTCGGCTAAACTGAGCACGCTTGCTGATCGATTGGATCATCTTAGTGAGACATTCACGAATCGGATCGAAATAGCCGAACATCTAGCTGCCAGTGCCGAGGAAAGAGCAGTAAATGTCAGTTGAATGTAAAAACTCGGAGAAAAACTTGGAGACAGACTGGCTGCTTTAGAAGATGGGAATAGAAGGTATAATGTCAGAATTGAAGGCTTGCCGGAGAATCGAGAAAGTTTAAACCCGTGAAATTCGCAACTGAACTTTTTCTAAAATAATCGGGGACTTTAAAGCAGAATCTGAGATAGCAGCGGCTTACAGCGTCGCTGATCAAACACCGTCAGACCCGACCAAGATCTTTTATAGTCCGCTTTGAACGATTATCATTTAAGTTAGAGGTGATGGAACTCCTCAGGAAAAAAAGGAAGATATTATATATGAAGATTGCCACATTCGCGTCTTCCCTGACTTCTCTCCAGCAACAGCTATCAAACGCCGCCTTCTATAATATTAAACAGCGCTACGGCAAGCCAATGTCAAATACGGCCTCCTGTATCCGCAAAACTGAAAGTGGAATGGCAGGGCATTTCTATGTTTTCGCTAGCAAGGAGGAGGCAGAAAATGAGTTAAGAAAGCTGATCCCGGACTATTCTGATACATAATTGTGAGTCATGGCGGTAAATGATAAAGCTAGGATTAATAATCTACTGTCTGATCTATTTGTTTTAAAATACGGGTTTTTATCAGCATATATTCTCATATTCTTATATTATTATTACTTACTTATTACTTATCATTACTTAGTATTACTAGGGCTAAATGTTTGTGTTTTATTGTGCTTAATTACGTTTTCCTCCTCTTTTTTTTTTCTTTTCTAATTATTTCATGTGTACCCTAAATGAGACTGTTCAATATCATACCCTTGGTTTGCTGTTATTGCTATTACTGCATTAAGACTTGTTATGCTTGTTTTGGACACATCTTTAACACCATCACCTGGGTTTATTATCTGGGGATATCATCTTAATGCACTAAAATTGATGAAGATTATATGTATGTATGTATGTATATATATATATATATATGTATATGTGTATATGTATATATATATATATATATATTAAGTGCAAAATTCTTTTCTTTCTTTTTCCTCTTTTAAAGACTATATTGGTAACAGATATCTCTATCTTTTAACCTTAAAGCGCCACTGCATGGGGGCTTGATGTGCTTTGGACGTGCTCTGTCTCTGGGTATGTCAGAGGACTGGGACTGCATGAAGTGGGTTTTAGCCTCACCTGGGGAGGCAAAAAGGGAGGGTGGGGGTTAAGGGGAAGAGAAAGAGAGCAGGGTTGATCTATATCTAATCTATCATCTCAATCTTTATAATTATAACTATCAACGTAATAATAAGCTGCATGGCAACAACTCTTGGGGGAATAGGAAATTAAGACCTAAACTATTTCACTTCCAGTTAAGACTATAATATGACACCAAAAACTCAGAATCAGTGTCTCCATGATGGGACAGTTAACTTCGTAAGCTGGAATGTTAAAGGCCTGAATCACGAATTAAAGAGAAAGAAAGTACTTTCTCACCTAACAGGTCTAAATGCTAAAATAGTATTTTTACAGGAAACCCACTTACTAAGTAAGGATCAGTTCCGCTGCAAAAGACTGGACTGGCCAAATGTTCCATTCTAGTTTTACAAAGAAAACTAGAGGGGTGGGAATTCTCATACATAGAACAGTACCATTTGTAGCATCAGATGTAGTATTGGATCCTGAAGGGAGATATGTGATGGTCATGGGAGACTTATCTAACTGTAAAATGATTTTGATAAATGTTTATGCACCTAATGTTGATGATAAGGAATTTATACAAAATTTATTTGCATCCATTCCCAATCTGAACACTCATAAACTTATAATGGCTGGGGACTTTAATTGTGTTCTAAATCCACTTTTAGATAAGACTTCCTCCACAGGGGAACGCAACTAACACCGCAAAGATAATTACAAAGTTTATAACTGATCACAACTTATCAGATCCCTGGAGGATTTTAAACCCAAATTCAAGAACATATTCTTTCTACTCACCAGTACATCATTGCTACTCAAGGATTGATTACTTCTTTATAGATAATAACTTCTTGCCTAAGATTAAATCTTGTAAATACGATGCTATTGTTATTTCAGACCATGCTCCGATGATCTTGGAGCTGAAATTACTAAGCCCCATACACTCACCCGCAGATGGCGCCTCAATCCGCTTCTATTAGCTGACGAGAATTGTACTGAATTTATATCCAAACAAATTGAATTCTTTCTAGAGACAAATACATCCCCTGAGATCTCTGCAGGAACACTCTGGGAAACTCTTAAGGCCTTCTTAAGAGGACAGATTATCTCATATCTTTCCCACAGAAATAAATCCGAAGCGAAGAAAGTAGCAGAGATAAAAAGCGAAATTACTAAAATAGATGAAGAACATGCCAGACTACCAAGCGAGACTCTACATAAGAGGAGGCAGGCTCTACATTCAGAATTAAACCTCTTGACAACTAAAGAAACCGAACAACTAATTTACAAATCCAGACATCATTATTATGAACATGGAGAGAAAGCTAATAAGCTTTTAGCGCAACAAATTCACAAGCAAGAAGTGCAACGCAATCTCGTAATTACTAACACGAATGGAGATAAAATCATCGAACACAAAAATATAATGTGCACTTTTAGAGACTACTATAAATCCCTATATACTACTGAGTTTAAAGAAGACAATATACAATCTAATGCATTTCTGGATAAATTACAGATACCACAAATTGACGCTATTAGTGTGGAGGAGCTCGATAAACCTCTGTCATTATCAGAATTACTGGATGCTATAAAGTCACTCCAAGGTGGAAAAGCAGCAGGCCCTGATGGCTACCCTGCAGAGTTTTACAAGAAATTCTCCGCTCAGCTAGCTCCCTCCTATTAGCAACATTTACAGAAGCCAGAGATAACCAATCTCTTCCACAAACCTTTCGCCAAGCACTAATCACTGTCTTTCCAAAACAAAATAAGGACTTATTACAATGTGCATCATACAGACCAATTTCACTTCTGAATAACGACGTTAAAATACTCTCTAAAATCATAGCTAGAAGGATGGAGAAAGTGCTCCCTCAATAATATCACAAGACCAAACTGGATTTATTAGGGGCCGACACTTATCTTCAAATCTTCGACGCCTGTTTAATGTAATATACTCACCAACTAAATCAAACACCCCAGAAATATTATTATCATTGGATGCAGAAAAGCATTCGACATGATTGAATGGAAATACCTTTTACTATTTTGGAGAAGTTTGGGTTTGGCCCAACATTTGTGCATGGATTAAATTACTGTATACTAACCCAGAAGCTTCAGTTTGCATCAATAACATTTGCTCAGACTACTTTAAACTAGAACGTGGCACAAGACAAGGATGCCCTTTGTCACCACTGCTGTTTGCAATTGCCATTGAACCACTGGCAATACATTGTCGAAATACTGATCAGATAAAGGGGATTAGCAGAGAAGGACTGGAACAGAAAATCTCATTATATGCAGATGACATGGTACTGTATATATCGGACCAGAAAATTCTGTGCCTGCAGTCTTAGCAGCACTCACAGAATTTCAAAAGCTCTCTGGTCTCAGAATTAATCTGAATAAAAGTGTACTCTTTCCGTGAATTCGCAAGCATATAATATTAGATTAGACACCCTTCCTTTTATCATTGCAGAACAGTTTAAATACCTCGGGGTAAACATCACAAGTAAACATAAAGCTCTTTATCAAAAAATTTCGTGCCTGTATGGAAAAAATTAAACAAGACTTGCATAGATGGTCAACCCTTCATCTCACACTAGCTGGAAGAATTAACACTGTTAAGATGAATATTCTTCCTAAGCTCCTTTTTATTTCAAAACATACCAATATACATTAATAAATCGTTCTTTAAGCAATTAGATTCAACAATAACCTCATTTATTTGGAATTCTAAACATCCACGCATCAAAAGAGCGACCCTACAAAGACAAAAGGCAGAAGGCGGCATGGCTCTACCTAACTTCCAGTTTTATTACTGGGCAAATATACAGTCGATAAGAACCTGGACACAAATAGAAGAACATACACAGGCATGGACCGCAATAGAAGTAAAATCCTGCAGTACTTCTTTGTATTCCTTGCTTTGTGCTCCAATAAACACACGCTTATCGGCAATACACTAATAACCCAATTGTGCTCCACTCACTTAGAATCTGGAACCAATGTAGAAAGCATTTTAAGACGGAGAAGCTTCTTTCTGTGGCACCCCTGCAAAAGAACCACCTCTTTCAACCCTCACAAACATATGCAGTTTTAATATCTGGAAAAATTTGGAATTAACTTGCTTAGAGACCTTTATATAGACAACGCCTTTGCATCCTATGAACAATTACGTTCCAAATTTAACATTCCAGCTACAAATTTCTTTCACTATCTTCAAATCAGGAACTTTGTTAAACAGAACCTTCCAGATTTTCCTCATCTTGCACCCTCATCCACGCTGGAAAAATTATTGCTCAATTTCAAGGAGTTAGACTCCATCTCTACAATATATAAAATCCTTTTACAATCCCTTCCTTTCAAAGATCCAAGAGGACACTGGGAAAATGACCTCTCAATTAATATATCAGAAAAGGAGTGGAAAGTAGCAATGCAGAGAATTCACTCAAGCTCCATATGCAAAGCATACAATTATACAACTCAAAATTATATATCGAGCACATCTGTCTCGACTAAAACTCTCCAAAATGTTTCCAGGGCATGATCCAACCTGCGAACGTTGCAACCAAGCCCCAGCCTCACTAGGTCACATGTTCTGGGCCTGCTCCAAATTAACATTATTCTGGACAAAAATTTTTAATTACCTCTCAGACAGTCTTGGACTCACAATCCCTCCTAACCCATTAACAGCTGTGTTTGGGGTTCTTCCAGAGGGTCTTAAAGTGGAGAAAGACAAACAAACTGTGATTGCATTCACTACACTGTTGGCACGCAGACTTATTCTGATAAACTGGAAGAACCCAAACTCTCCTCTTTTAAGTCAGTGGGAAACTGATGTGTTATATTATTTAAAATTGGAAAAATCAAATACTCAGTTAGAGGATCTGTGCAGACTTTTTCAAAACATGGCAGGATCTAATCAGTAATATTTTGAAATGATTTTATAAAGCACAGAGAATTTGTTGATTTAGGTATTTTTAAAAGCCTTAAATTTTACACCGTTTGGCTTGCTCTCTCTCTCAAGGGTGGGGATCGATCTGTTCTTAGCATAATTCTTTTTTTTGTAAAAACTTGATTGCTATGTATTGATTGTAATAAAATTAATAAATAAATAAATAAATAAATACATTTCAAATGTTCACGGGCAAACCTCAGTCGGGCTGTGATGTGCCGCTCTTTGAGTAAAGGGGTTCTTCTGGGACGATGGCCGTGAAGCCCACCACGGTGAAGAGCCCTCACAACTGTGTTCCTTGAAACATCAACTCCAGAAGAGGCCAGGTCAGCAACAATCATCTTGGCAGATCTCCAGGGTTCCTTGCTGACATCTCTGACTATTTTTCTCTCCAGAGTTCTTGAAATCTTGCGCTTATGGCCACGGCCAGGTTTGTTTCTCACAGAATTTGTCTCCTTGTACTTGGCAATGATGCAACGTACAGCAGTTCTAGACACTGTGAATCGTTTGGAAATGGCAGTGTAGCCTTGCCCCTTACCACGAGCCTCTACTATCTTCTTTCTGAGCTTCAGACTGATTTCCTTTGTCTTTGGCATGGTCAGTAACAGTAGTCCCTCTCATGTGTTCAAGAGCCCTGTTCCTTGGGAGTCTTTTTATGCTGATTGAGTGTTGTTAGGAAGCCAATTGACTGCAGGTGTTGTTAGGAAGCCAATTGATTGCACAGATGTGGTTTCAAAGCTGATTGGTTAATTAGTGTAGGTGTGTTTTGAAAGCAAACATTAACATGGGGCTAATATTTTTGACCACCCCTTTTTTACTATATTTGATATAAAGCAAGACTAAAAATATATTTTATATTACAAAATGTATCAAAACCTAGTAAATAGCACTGGTGGATGTTTGATTATGTCAAGTTTCATCAATGTTGCAAACTTTGGGAAGAAGTTTAGAAAAATGTTCAATGATTCCAGGGGGACTAATAATTTTGGCCACAACGGTAGATATATATATATAGATATATATCTATAGATATAGAGAGATAGATATATATCTATAGATATCTATCTATAGATATCTATCTATATCTCTCTATCTATATCTATATCTCTCTATCTATATCTATATATCTATATATCTATATATATCTATATATATATCTATATCTATATCTATATCTATATCTATATCTATATCTATATATATATATAGACAGCAACACTCATCACTCACAACAGTGACAAAACAATTACATTGATAATCATGTTACATTATTTTCAAAATGTTTCCTTTTCTTTTTCATTACTTCTTTAACACACTACTTCTCCGCTATATATATATACACCCCGATCTACATACTGTCAAATAAACTAGCAACAGCTGCTCGCACCCCAAAGAAGAGATTTTATATATATATACTGCTCAAAAGAATTAAAGGAACACTTTTTAATCAGAGTATAGCATAAAGTCAATGAAACTTATGGGATATTAATCTGGTCAGTTAAGTAGCAGAGGGGGTTGTTAATCAGTTTCAGCTGCTGTGGTGTTAATAAAAATTAACAACAGATGCACTAGAGGGGCAACAATGAGATGACCCCCAAAACAGGAATGGTTTAACAGGTGGAGGCCACTGACGTTTTTCCCCTCCTCATCTTTTCTGACTGTTTCTTCACTAGTTTTGCATTTGGCTACAGTCAGTGTCACTACTGGTAGCATGAGGCGATACCTGGACCCTACAGAGGTTGCACAGATAGTCCAACTTCTCCAGGATGGCACATCAATATGTGTCATTGCCAGAAGGTTTGCTGTGTCTCCCTGCACAGTCTCAAGGGCATGGAGGAGATTCTAGGAGACATGCAGTTACTCTAGGAGAGCTGGAGAGGGCCATAGAAGGTCCATAACCCATCAGCAGGACCAGTATCTGCTCCTTTGGGCAAGGAGGAACAGGATGAGCATTGCCAGAGCCCTACAAAATGACCTCCAGCAGGCCACTGGTGTGAATGTCTCTGACCAAACAACCAGAAAGACTTCATGAGGGTGACCCAAGGGCCCCATGTCCTCTAATGGGCCCTGAGCTCACTGCCCAGCAGCATGTAGCTCGATTGGCATTCGCCATAGAATACCAGAATTGGCAGATGCACCACTGGTGCCCTGTGCTTTTACAGATGAGAGCAGGTTCACCCTGAGCACGTGACAGAAGTGAAAGGGTCTGGAGAAGCCATGGAGAACATTATGCTGCCTGTAACATCATTCAGCATGAGCAGTTTGGTGGTGGGTTAATGATTGTCTGGGGAGGCATATCCATGGAGGGTCACACAGACCGCTACAGGCTTGACAAAGGCACCTTGGCTGCCATTAGGTATCAGGATGAAATCCTTGGACCCATTGTCAGACCCTATGCTAGTACAGTGGCTCCTGGTGCACGACAATTCTTGGCCTCATGTGGTGAGAGTATGCAGGCAGTTCCTGGAGGATGAAGGAATTGATAGCATTGATTGGCCACCACACTTTCCTGACCTAAATCCAATGGAACACCTCTGGGACATTATGTTTTGGTCCATCCAATGCCACCAGGTTGCACATCAGACTGTCCAGGAGCTCAGTGATGCCCTGGTCCAGATCTGGGAGGAGATCCCCCACAACACCATCTGTCATCTCATTAGAAGCATGCACCGATGTTGTCAGGCATGTATACAAGAACACAGGGGCCATACAAAGTGCTGCATACAATTTTGAGTTGCTGCAATTAAATTTTGGCAAAATGGACTAGCCTGCCACATCATTTTTCACTCTGATTTTGGGGCGCCTTTGAATTCAGGGCTCTGTAGGTTGATCATTTTCATTTCCATCAAACGATGTGGTATCCTTTCGTTCCTAACACATTACCCAGTCTATATCAGTATAGCTATCCAGGAGGATTTCTTTTTCCAATTGAGATCTGATGTGTTTTCAAAGTGTTCCTTTAATTTTTGAGCAGTTTATATATATATATATATATATATATATATATATATATATATATATATATATATATATATATATATATATATGAGCAGAGGGGCTGTTTGCACACAGCCTGTTTGCCTAGAGGATATGGACGCTCCTCTAAAAAATGCCGATTTATCACAGTGCTTCGGAATACTTAAAAGCCCAAAAGCACGTATTGATTTTTTGATTGTTTGCCTTTCTCTCGCTCTCTCTCTCTCTGACATTCTCTGCTCCTGACACGCATTCTTTGAAGAGGAAGATATGTTTGCATTCTTTTAATTGTGAGAAAGAACTGTCATCTCTGTCTTGTCATGGAGCACAGTTTAAACTTTTGACTAAAGAGTTTTATTTCATGTCTAGAGGGATCTAATAATGTTAACAGTGTGGGAGAGTTTATAAGGGCTTAAAATATATAAAAATAACCATACAAACATATGGTTTCTACTTCGCGGATTTTCATCTATCGCGGGGGGTTCTGGAACGCAACCCCCACGATCAAGGAGGAATTACTGTATATATATTACACCCTTTGGGGTGCGAGCAGCTGTTGCTGGGCATGCCAGAATCCATCGAGAAGAAAACAGAAAAACATTATTTGTACAAATTCTTAATTTATCTATCCATTCCTAAATAATTAAATGGGCAGGCCATTTCGTATCAGTGCAATACGCTGCTTGTTAAAACGGATCACTTCCGCTCTTACGTGCATGTAGTGTTGCGTGGGCCTTATGAACTATCGTATCTGTTCAAGTTCTATTTAAATTTTAAATATAAGTAATTTTTATTTAGTTGACAAAAATATCTTTGGTGGGAATATAAGTAAAATTTAGTCATCAATGCATAAATTTTTATTCACCATAGAAATGTAAAGACTAAATTCAACTTACATTCCTACCAAATATGTTTCTGTTGACTAAATAGAAAAGATATATTTTTTCGAATCTGAGCGCACATTTTAGATAAACTTAACGCGCACTACATCGAGCCCCATGGTATTGTGCTCTGGCCTGCCTGCCTCAATAAGTCACCGTCGCCTCGCTCTTACTTTTTTACTGTTCATTTAATCATGGGCCTCTCTACAGTTTTGTTTGTTTTCGGGTTTTAATATTCATTAAATTTATGTATCATCTGGTCCATTGGCGGACCGCGCATCTCACACCTACGCCTTCAGTACTGCTTCGTCTGAATCAACCCGCCCCCTCAAAAACTAATTTATGGTTATAAAAACCATCTTAATATGCAGAAATACAGTATAAAGAGCCGCTGCATCGCAGATAGAATCACAACATTTTACTTACCAAAAATTCGGATTATTTGTAAACAAAATCCATCCTCCTCCCTTTCCTCAAAAACATTTCAATCATTCTGTCGTACGAATTATCCGTGCTCCTCAGTTCCATCAAAAAGTCCCTTTCTATTGCCATTGAAGCTAATGCTGAAAATCGAACCTGCGGCTTCTATCCAATCAAAGGGTCTGAATATGGTGACGTCGCCATACGCCTGCTAGAGGGCCGTACTGACACCAACTCAAAATCTGATTGGTTGAAGCAACAGGTTAATCAACATTTATTCTGTGTTAGAGTGCCTGCACAATGGATTGTAAAGTCCTCTCTGCCTGGCAACAAATTATGGCTGAAATGTGATTGTTTAAATGCTTTAATACGAAAATACATGCCTGGAAGCAGCACAACCATCGGAAAAGCTATGAAAGGAAGCGGACAGACTATTTTATATAGTTGTTTTTTCCTTTGCAGCTTCTTTTTCAATTCTTTATTAACCCCCTGCAGAGTTTTTTTTTTTAATTTCCTACCAATTTTAAATTTAGGTATGTACCTGTCCCACAAAATATGTAAAGCCTTTCTAAACCTGTTCCTCTGCTCCTCGAGTGTCTCAACACTTAAAAGCTTATGCCAGTTCAACCTCTTTGGACTTTGCTGCTTCTGATCAAAATTTGCCCTAACAAAGTTAAGCTTAACACTTTTAGTCTTGTATCTGTCCTACACCCTTAATTCTATCCTGAATATTACAAAATACTAAATCTAGATTTCCCACATTGGTTCTTTAACATACAATGTTAAAAAATAGTCACTGATTACTTTGAAAAACTCCTGCTCGTGTGCTCAACTATTTGCAAGGTTAGTCTAGTTAATAGTTGGGTAGTTAAAGTCCTCCATGATTATATTATCCCCCTGTAAGTTTGCCGTTTTAATATTACTAAAAATATTTGCTCTGAAATTACTGTCTGTATTGGACAGTCCATACCACACTGCTAAAATAAGGCCTCTTTCTATAATGCTTTCCAGGGAAAGTCACGTGTTCTCACTAAGATGAGGCTCATCGTCCAACTGAAGAGAGCATAAGCAGCAACCCACCTCATTTTCTATTCCGTTTGTCCTTCCTAAAAAATGTGTATCCCTCTATGTTATACTCATCCCCATCTCTGTTATTTAGCTAGGTTTCTGTTATTGCTATATCACAATTATACTCCACTACATACAACTCAAACTCACTTGCTTTGTTTTTGATATTCTAGCATTAACACTAGAATCCCTAAAGCCTGTGAAAATATTCATAATGCTGGGCCAGCTTAATTTTACTCACACCACCTCATCACTATGTTAACTGCGCTCCGATATCGCCTTTATTTTGCAAATGTGTCAATCAGCTGCAGGCAGTCAGCCTGCTATCCCATCACCCACCGAGGCAGCTGTAATTAGACACAAAATACTCATAGCTGAAGTCTGTTTAACTGGGAGTGATGTGTCTAAATTGTATAGGAAAATATATCGTTATTTGAAATACATACATTTCGTGTGTGTTCCGTGTCTATAATGATCTGTGTAAATGTAAGATGACATTTCTTGTGAAGCAAGAAATGTTGTACACATAAAACAGAAAAGTTTTCATGTTATAGTAATAACAACAAAATGCTGCAGTAAAGTGTGTAATGTATAAACACTGAAGTCCAAATATCAAATAAACACTTTCACAAAAGATATAAGAAAACAAGTGTGATTTTATTCAAGAATTAAACCAAAGAAAAAGAAATTGTTCACTTTACATGTTGCTGTAGGTGCAAGTAAAATTGAAGTGACTCGGCATTACAAATATTTTTGCAGGCCTCAGGGGTTCTAGAGTTAAGGCAAGCTATCATAAACTCCCTGTCTCCTAATTTAAACAATCCTCGACTAACTTACTCATAAACCTCAACAACATCTTGGTGGCCCTTCAGTTCAGATGTAACCCATCATGATTGAACAGGTCCCATCTATTCCAAAGAGAGTCCCAATGCCCCATCAACCTTTACCCTTCCATCCTACAATAAGATCTGTGCCACGAAATAATCTTTCTAATCTCCTCAGCATTCCTGTACTTGCGCGTAACAGAGGCAGAACTTTCATGAAGACTAGCTTGTCAGTTGTGCTCCCCAGCCTGGCACCTAACTCTTTAAATATGGATCAGAGAAATACGCATATCATGTATTCCAACATGGGCAATAACAACTAGTTCCACCCCCACTCTGGCCAAGAGCCTATCAACCTTTCCAGGGAGGTCTTCCACCTGGGCACCCAGAAGGAAACACACTCTGCGAGATTCTCTCTCTCTCTCACACACACAAACCTAAAATTCAATTTTCTTAATGCCTGTGTCTCCAACTATCACTACACCTCTCTTTCTGGGAATTGGTTTTGTGGTAGCCCGTTGGTGCTCCTCATGCCTGCCTACCACCTCAGAATCTTCAGAGACATTGTCCAGCTCCACAATGACCTGAAAACTGTGTGACACTTTCAATTCTGGGGTTGATGCCAATAGACAATGTACACCCTTTACCTTGCACCTTGTGACCATGACTCACCAATCTCTACCTGTCTGGTCTGAAATCTTCTCCCACACCACCTTAGAGGTGCACACTATCTCTCTAAAGGATGCATGGGCTAGGTCCATCAATTCTGTATTACAACACAGGCTAAACAACTCTTTCTCCAATTCAATGACCCTGAGCTTGAGGTGCGGGATCAGCTGGCATCTCCTGTAGATGTGGCCCTCATGCAAGACTGGCTCCTCCAAGCCATTCTCTAAAAAAGTCCAACATCCAATAGGACTTTGCACTGGCCTTATTATTAAAATTTGACTTTGAACTACTAAAATTGCTGAACTTTTTTTTTTAATTAAAGTTAAATGAAATAAAAACATTAAGCCAAAAAATTCAAGAACTGATAGTTTTTACACCTGACTCCTTAATACTAGAATTACCAGAGCCTACGAAAAAACTCGTAGATCTGTCCCACCTTAAATCGCTTCTCACCTCTCCGTCAGCGTCTTTTGTCCTTAAATGTGTTGATAAGCAGCAAGCATTCGGTTATCACATCCCCCACCTGCGCACAGTTTTCTCAGCTCAAGTCTGTGTACCAGGGTGTCAGTTCCTTGGAATTGTATAGAGTGAGAAGTCAAGCAAAATCTCACCTTTTATAAATCTCTATATATAATCTTCATTTGGATCTTGATCTTTGTTTGTCCGCGAATGAATTAGAAGAAGCACTAGATGGCAGTAGAGAGACAGCTAAAACATAGGCATTGCATTAACAATCTCCTCCAGGCTTATACTACTGAAGACTATAGTACTGCAGTCACACCTCAAAACACAGACATTCAAACTAAACAAATTGTTGTGTTTTAAATTAACTAAAGAGATCTTCATTTAGATCTTTATCTTTGTCCGCAAATTCCACGCATGCGTAGACCACCTCCCAGTTTAGTACATTGTTGTTACTCACGGATGTCAACAATGTGCCGGAATAACGAAATGGGTGGTGGACAGTGTTACGCTGGTTAGCTCCTGAGGCCTGGTTAGAGAATGAGATTGTCGAAGATAAAAGGTACGTGCCTACGTAACGTATGAATGAAAGAAAGACAGTGGGTAAAATGAATGACAACATAACAGCACGTTCCGGAAATTATTACTGTTACGTTGTAGCCGGCGAGGGCTGCGCGTCTCACAGTTGTACCGTGGCTTGCTCACATGTCAGTGAAGTGATCCCTATTTATGCTTTAAAGAGCCTGGATAACTATGTGTCCCCCTTTTATAACCGTTGCTCCGTGTATATTGCCTCACTCTTTGGATTGCCACAAAGCAACCTGCAAGATTGGAGAAAGGTTGAGAAGAGATTGTGAGAGGAAACGACAGCATCGTGAAAACGAGATGGACTGTGAATGGACAGAAGCACAAATGTTCCTACACCACCACATAATTACGATTCGGACAGTGATTCCGAGTAGGCCGTTCCTATCGAATCAATATCTAAGGGTTTTCTTTTGTAATTTTGTTTCCCAGTTAGAGCATAGAAAACCTGTTTACCTTTTAAATACGTTTTTTAACATTATTAGAGCCCTCTAGACATGAAAGAACACCCTTTAGTCAAAAGTTTAAACTGTGCTCCATGACAAGACTTTCTCACAATTAAAAGAATGCAAACATATCTTCCTCTTCAAAGAGGTGCACAGAGAATGTCAGAGAGAGAGAGAGAGAGAAGCAAACAATCAAAAATCAATACGAGCTGTTGGCCATTTAAGTATGCGAAGCACCGCGATAAAGCGGCCGCAAGAAAAAGGGAGCAATGTGCAGGTGGTCTTTCAGCATTTTTGAGAGAAGCGTCCGTATCCTTTAGGCAAACAGCCCCTCTGCTCACACCCCCTCCGTCAGGAGCAGAGAATGTCAGAGGGAGTGAGAGAGACAGAGAAAAGCAAACAATCAAAAGTCAATACATGCTGTTAGAGCTTTTAAGTGTGCAAAGCACTGCACGGGAAGCATATCGTATATCATTGAGGAGTTTTATTTAATACGTAATACATGCTCTGATTGGGTAGCTTCTCAGCCATCCGCCAATAGCGTCCCTTGTACGAAATCAACTGGGCAAACAAACTGAGGAAGCATGTACCATAAATTAAAAGACCCATTGTCCGCAGAAATCCGCGAACCCAACAAAAAATCTGTGATATATATTTAGATATGCTTACATTTAAAATCCGCGATGGAGTGAAGCCGCGAAAGTTGAAGCGCGATATAGCGTGGGAACACTGTATATCAAGAAGCATTGTATCAACCTACTTTATATCCTTTCTGCCAAGATTAAATTTGAGGATTTTTAATAACACTGAACAAGAATGAATATTAATATTTATAAGCAAACACAAAAGTGTCTAATTAAACTAAAAAGTGAATCCGTAAATCTGTATCAAGTACATTTTTTAACAAGGTTATCACTCTGGAAAACAGTCTATACTATACAAGTTAACAAATACAGTACACTTCTCCAGGACAAGGACACGATAAATTTTTCATTTACTTAAATTAAATTTAACCTAATATACTAAACAAAGATGTTTAGCCTCCTAGATTTAAGAACATCAATCACCATTTTCACAGAGAATCCTGGTTTCAGTTTTTAAAACAGAGGGGTGGTGTGAGTCAGAGGTGGACTGACTACTCTTATACAGGTGGACTCACCTCACTTGGTGTCAAGTACCCAAAATCTTTGTCTTGTTCCAGCTCCCTAGTGCATTCCACTCCTTTTGTGGACTGACTTTTCCTCCTGCCCTTAGGCCGCACCCAGATCTCCACACGGGCTGTTTCATCTCCAAAGTGTCCAAGAGATGATCTCACTCCTGAGCCTCCTGAACCCCGACTCCAGAGTCCAAGTTTGAAACCAGAAACTTCTTCTCTATCCTGAAGCACTTGTTGCTGTCGCCGACGCTCCAGCTGGTCAGCCTAGGTGAAGAATATCATCTATTAAATATAGCATAGAACCTCTAAAACCAGAGCTTTCCAAAAGAAAGTTTAATCAAATTCCTTTTCTGTCTGAATATAATATTAACAGAATATATATTGCATTACATGAAAATAAATTAAAAAATTTGTAATGTTCCTGCTTAAAGCAGCAGTGAATAACTAAGACGACTCACTCGCTGGTACTTTTTGATTCTGACAGTCTTGATTTGTGCCTGTTCAATAGCTTACAAATCTTAATTCAAACTAACTGGTTATGTTTTATTTCTACATCATTGTTTTGAAAATCATCAGATAATGTAAAATAACCTTTTCAAAACAGTACAAGTGCAGATTTAACAGTACATATGAGCATTTGGCTGCATTAAATAAATCTCTCCCACTTACAGATAACTATTGTTTAGATAAATTTAAAAAATAGCAAGTATTCTGCTTTTAATGTTGAGTCAAGGCATAGAATGACTATGTGGCTAAGAGTAACTTTCTATATTTACTTTGGTGTTTAATGTCATAATTACTTTTATGGCAAACATACCGCAATATTCTTCAAATTCAAGAAATGCTGCTGTGTCATTTTCAGTTCTAAATAATACCATTGACAGGGGGCGATTAAAATGTTTTGAGCCAGACCTGGCCTTTTAAGAGTTAAAGGATTAACTCCTTTATACCAAAATGCTTTGTGATACTGTGTTTTATAGGTTGTGTTTATTGTTTCAGAACCAAGTTGACACAGATACCAAAAAGTACCATGCTATCACTGAATCTCTAAAGTTGCAGAACCATTAGCTTTAAGAGACGCATTTTTGCCTAGGTAATGTGTACCTGGCACCAGGACCAGATCATATGCCACAGTTAAGAGATATGCTGGAGAATTTCCAAAATGTAACAGTTTGTCTATTGAAATTTAGAGAACCAAAGTGCGGGGGTGTGTGTGTGAGAGAGAGAGAGAGATACAAGATACCATAAGGATTAATTATGCATCAGATGAAAAATTAAACATGAGCAAGGTCCATGCATTACTTCTGAAACGCAGCATACCCACATCCAACTGAATAGCTTTGTACATGTTACAACAGTATTAGTGTTCATAAGGAGTGAGCAAAAGATAAAACATTTTAATTTTATAGATCTTTCTCTTTATAGGTTTGAATCAAAATTTTATTAGCCTTACCAGAATTAATAAAACTAGAAAGGGAAAAATGTATTCTGACTAGAAAAATATCTTAAGTCAAGGTACCCATTTACTGTATAAGGATCAATTTAATAGGAATCAATAGTTTGGTTGTTAAAAAAAAAAAGAGAAGAGAAGAAATAAAACTGCTCATTGTAACTAAACATTTTTAAAATATTATTATTACTTGACATACACAAGGTTTAAACAAGAAATTATATTAAAACAATTATCGATATACCACACATGATGTCAAACTATTTCAACAGTTCTTTTTAAAGGGGGTGGACCTTTTTTATATTTTCTTTTATTTTGCAGATGGGCTTGAACCACAGTGTTTTTTTGTTAATAGTGTGTTCATAACAGCTAATGGCAAGAGAGGAATCTTTTATTAAGAACGGGACTGTGAATTTTTTACAAGGAAGCCTACTTTTTTTATTTTTTTCCCCCCAAGCTGTTTTGTTTTTTGTTTTTTTAATTGTTTTGCAAACTCTGTAAGTGACTGGCACTTTGAATGTACAATGCAAGCTTAAAAGGTATTTTTATTAAACTGTTTTTTTGTTTTAAACTTTTTTCCAACCTATGCAAGTAACTGGCACTTTTATATGTTTTAAAAGGATGTCTTTTTGTTTCCAGATATTTTGCAACCTCTATGTATTTATACTGAATTTTGGAAAAATGTAACTAACAAATAATACTGTATATATATATATATATATATATATATATATATATACTGTGTATATATATATATATATATATATATATATATATATATATATATATACTATATATATATATATATATATATATATATATATATATATATATATATATACTGTGTATATATATATATATATATATATATATATATATATATATATATATATATATACTGTGTGTATATATATATATATATATATATATACTGTGTATGTATATATATATATATATATATACTGTATGTGTATATATATATATATATATATATATATATATATATACTGTATATATATATATATATACTCTGTATATATATATATATATATATATATATATATATATATATATATATATATATTAAGATCACAGAAGACACTTAAAAGACCAGCAAGACAAAAGAGATTGGCCGCGAAGTGTCTCACAGGGACCTTAAACATGAGACCCCAGGACCATCTAGCGGGGACACAGAACATGAGATTCTTGCAAGACACGCCCTACTTATAAACAATATCAAATAAGACCACGGGCAGCAAAACACTCAGTCGTGTAAAGGCACGGAGCATACACAGATCCAGGACACTCAGCACATATAAAGCCTATAAGGAAAATACATTATAAATGAAATGTCGACAACTAAGCAAAGAAGAAAGTAGCGCAGAAGAAAGAGACTCAAAAGCGTTGGAGAGAAAAAAAAGAAAAAGAATAATCTAGGTGCAAACTCAGAAAATAAGGAAAGTAATTATCAGCCTGAACAAGTGGAATTGAAAAAAAGCATGTCCAATCAGGCTCAGAAATAAAAGACAGAGAGTAAAAGACAAAGTATTCAGCTTTAGTCAATCTATAACTGAAAAATTGGCTAGTCTAATTTCATTCTTTTACATTTGTTAATGGCATCCTTCATCCTGATTTGTACAATGGCCTGGAGATGGACCGAAGCCACTGCCAATCATTAAGTTGCCCAACAAAATTTGCCATGTGCATTTAAAAAACACACAAGAAAGACAAATGCAAGCAAGCAGTTAAACCACACATACAACACTGCAGAATACAACTATTCATATGGTAAAAGCTTAGTTTAATTTTTTTGGATTAGACTACATGGCAACCTATTACACTTATACCAGCCAACTGCAACATTATCTTTTTAAGAAAACCTCATGAGGATATTTCTAGGAGAAGCCAGTAGGCCAAACATGCCTATGTCACATGCCAGATGTGGCCTGGGGATTTTGAGCAATAAACTAAAAGCAAGTGCTGAGGCTTGTCTTCCCCAGCAATCGTTACAAACACTCCCTGTACTTCAACATGATGGAAAGATGCTATGGGAGGGTGCAAGGACAAAGTTACCGAACTAAAGTCATTGGTGATTAAACTCAGGATGGATATTCAAGGCAAAACAGACAAACAGAGCCAGAATATGAAGGATCTGGAGGTACATTCAATTAATAATCTCGAAGTTAAATTGAAAGAAAATTTAGCATCGATGAAAGCATGGAGGAAAAAAAAAAGAATTGGGGCTGACCTGGACGGGTGAAGCACATACCTACAACTTTCACTGAGCAGACAGAACAAATAACATTTGCTGCCATTAAAAGAATAACTGCTCTAAAATCCAAATGTAATTTGCTTTATAATACATTTGTAGTATCTGATGCAAGACAAAGTGGGTACTGCCCATTCTGGTAGGTTTTAGAGGTACACCAGACATCTTAAGAAAGTATATTTACCAGGGATACAGACATCCAGTTGCATAAAGCCCCCACTTCTATTCCAAACAAAATGACTGAACTCTAGCATGTACCAAGATCTGCCTGGACTATATCTGATAGGAAAGGTGTAAATCACAGTTGCACTGACATCTCTCCAGAGGCCCATTGCAGGCCTCTTAAGCAAGAAAGTGCAAAATGAACTAAAGCACGGACAAAGACCTATAATTCAAGAATGACAACTAAGACGGACAGGGGAACTTTTAGAAAACACTGATGTATAGCTGGTAGTGACTTTATACCAATTACAAGAAAGTTTAACTTTCCTTCAAAACTCTCTGCACCATCCTGAAGAAACTTTCTGGGATATTCATTGGACACTCACTGAACTCCCTGAGGATTCTCCCAGGATTGGGGAAATATGATCTTCTGAAACTTGGTCTCTGAAACCTAAGAATAGTGCTGGGTGGTATACTGGTCCATACCGAAAAACGTTTTTATTTTTGTTATGATATGGATTTTTCTTATACCGCAACACCGGTTTAAATTGCATAAACGACGGTCGGAATGTGGTGCAGCAGTAAACTGTTCAAGTGGGGACCTTTTTCACTGCTACACCGCTAATCACAGAGGTGTTGCACAGGAGCTCTTTTTCACTGCTACACCGCTAAACAGGTAGTGGTAGTGTAAGTATTGCGCGGTGAAAATGGACATAGAACATTCCGAAACTGAAGCTTCAGCTGACAATAAAGTTGAACATGATGACACAGAAGAACTTTTGCCGAAAAAAAGGAGTCCCGTCCGTTGCCTCGAGATACTTTGGTTTTAAAAGGTCAGATGTGGACCATTATGTTCATATGTCTAAATACAGTTTTTATACTACTGGATAATACTGCAAGCCAAGTTGTACTTGTTTTATTTGTTTTCAGTACAGTGTAATGTACCTGGGTACTGTGTAATAGTGTGACGACATGTTGACTTGATTCTCGACATTTCCACTTTAACCTCAATGCTTATGACAAGAATAAACTCGACATTTCTACTTTATTCTTGCCGTTTATGTCAAGATTAAAGTTGACATGTTGATTTTATTCTCGTAATGTGTCATTAAAGTAGAACATCGTAAACTAAACTTCATAGTAAAATGAACATTTAATTTACTAGATTTTCTCAAACCCTGTCATAAGTTATATAGCACATTAAATGCTTTGTGTTAAGTGTTCCTCGAGCCATGTTAAATCAGTATGTGCTTCTTAAATTGACTTCCTCTTGTACTGAGGAGGTACAGGCAGTGATCGCCAAACAGAATACATTCACTTCATGATATTCCTGCTCTCTGAACATTTAGAATGCTGATAAATACTTGATATAATTTTCATGATGAAATGCATTAAAGCATGTATTAATCATGTGGGGGCACGGTGGCGTGGAGGTTGCACTGCTGTTGGATGTGGGGTTTTGTTATGCTATATTGACCCTGCTAGTGTATGTTTTGCTCGTATTCACCCTGCGATGTGCTGGCGACTCGTTAAGGATTTGCTCCTGCCTCGTACACAATGCTTGCTGGGATGGGCGCAACCCTGAATGGATGGCATAATTAAACATGTATAACGAAGATATTTTTAAAGGTCTGAACACTCCATGGGCTAAGTTTATAACTAATTTTAATTTCACAAAGATGTTTATCATGTGGTGATTGGTTATGTGGAGAAAGAAAAAGGAAGGATAGGAACTGGGGTTTTGGTACTTCAGACAGACAGCACACGTACAAAAAAGAAAGCCTGTTCAGAAGAACATTCATTGAATTCTGTGTTCGTGTCTCTGACCACCAGGTCACAAACCCAACATTTACATAATATTTAAGTTAAACCTTTGCGATACCCATTCATACATCCAGTTTTTTAGAACCTCGTCACACCTGCCATAAAATTCTCTACACTGAACATACACCTGGGGACCCCTTACTGCGAGGGAGCAGCACTACCATGCATGTATAATACCTGCTTTAATGTATTTTGTCATGAAAATGATCTCAAGTGTTTATCTTAGCATTCTAAATTTTCAGACAGCAGAAATATCATGAAGTGAATGTATGCTGTGCAGTGATCGCTGCCGGTGCCTCCTCTTAGTGTGGAGGAAGTCAGTTTAAGAAGCATAGTGATTAACAACTGGGTCGGGGAACACTTAATACAAAGCATGTAATGTGCTGCATTAACTTATGACGGGATTTGAGAATATCTAGTAAATTAAAAATTGATTTTAGGATGAAGTTTAGTTTACGACATTCTACTTTAATTATAAAAATAAACGATGAGAATAAAGTGAAAATGTCGACTTTAATCTCAACAGAAACTGCGAGAATAAAGTGGAAATGTTGACTTTAATCTCAACATAAGCGTCAAAATTTCAGGTGACTACCTGTTGAACCTCATCGAGAGAATGCCAAGAGTGTGCAAAGCAGTAATCAGAGCAAAGGGTGGCTATTTTGAAGAAACTAGAATATAAAACATGTTTTCAGTTATTTCACCTTTTTTTGTTAAGTACATAACTCCACATGTGTTCATTCATAGTTTTGATGCCTTCAGTGAGAATCTACCAATGTAAATGGTCATGAAAATAAAGAAAACACATTGAATGAGGAGGTGTGTCCAAACTTTTGGCCTGTACTGTATATAGCTTAGCTTGAAGCAAGGTCCATATTAATGCCGTTGCCTAAATGATGGTTCAGTTGGTAAAGATGTCGTCACCAAGTTGCACTTGTTTTATTTTATTTTAATTTGGTGAATACTGTGTAATGCACCTGGGCTTGAAGTAATAGTGCAACTATTAGTAATAATACTATTATTTTTTTTATTGTTATTATTTATTAGTAAAATCTGTTCAATAAAAAGGCTCTATATTTTGACTGCATCTGTCATGCATTGTGATTCCTTCTCATCTTATGTGCCACCCCCTTGAAAACTATCACTTTATGGGGCCATGCAAACCTGAATTAATACTTGTGTGCACATTAAAAAAATTTTTTGTACAATGCTCATGACAGTGGAATAGGTTATTCTTAGCCAGTCTACTGCAGTAACTGCAGTGGAAAACGTGGTTAACATCCACTCATGCATGGGAAAAAAATACCGTTGAATACCGTGAAACTGGGATAATTTAGAAAAATACTGTGATATAGAATTTTGGTAATACCGCCCACCCCTACCTAAGAAGTTATGAGCCACCCTCTCCATGAGGAGCTGAAAAGGTGAAACTCTCTTCTATTTGTGAACCTGAAGCTGAGACACAGTCTGTCAAACCAAGGCTGTGTGCCAATAGTCTGACAGGCCATGAAGGGAACTTCAACATCTAAACTCTTCAGGCAGAATGAACAATGCCTTTTCCCTATGAGGTGACAAAAGACAGCAGAAGGCAAGCAAAGGAACCAGAAGCACAGCACTGACAAAGATCCAGCCAACTCAAAGACTGCACCTATGCATGCCATTGGAACCTGTGGAGAAACAACATCACATATCATCCATAAAGAATTGGTATCATAAAATTATTTATCTGTGCCAAGGTAAAGTAGACCAGTAAATACCAGTAAACAGCCAGTCTATACAAGTTTGTTGTCTAGTTCAGGGGTCCAAAACTCTGACTGTAGATTTCCATTCTAAACCTTTTCTTAATTAGTGACTGGTTTTCGCTGCTAATTAACTTTTTTTTTTTTTTTAATTTTAATTGACTTGCGCGTGAAGACTCAGACCACTTAATTGCTTCTTTTTCCTTAATTAGCAGCCAACAATAATGAGATACAAAATGAGCCAAAACATGACAAACAATATCGGAAAATAAAGAAACATGAAGGTCTCGTGAATCTGCTCAGGTCCCCAAAACATTTTAACAGTGCACTTAAAAAAAGAGAAAATCAATGATTTCAGAAATACATGCTTATGCACACTAAGAGCAGCAACAAGCCATGGAATTAACACTAGAATTACCAAAGTTTACGAGAAAACACGTAAATCCGGCCCACCTTAAATCCATTTACAACTCTCCATTCAGCGTCTTTTGTCTTGTAAATGCGTCGATAATCCCAAGCAGCCGGCTATACCCCACCCCACCACCGCCGGAGGAACTACAAAAACCTCTCCCAAATGAAGCCTTGTTTATCAGTGAGTCAGGTACCTAAGCTAAAAAATAGATTAATAGACAGAGATAGATAGATACTTTATTAAACCCAAGGGGAAATTCACAATGCATTTCACGTGTGTTCCATGTCCACAAAGATCTGTGTAAGTGTAGGATGACAGAAATGTTGAACACATACCTAAAAGAAAAACTTTTTCCATGTTTTAGTACTAACCACAAAATGTAGACATGAAGTGTATAATGTGTGAAGACTGAAGTCCAAATATCAAATAAGCACTTTCACAAAAGATATAGTATAACAGAACAAATGTGTTTTTTTCCCCCAAGACTATAACCGAAGAAAAAGAAATCAGGTTAGTGTTGCTTGTTGTCCTGACTTCTCGGGTAGTATACTGGTTAGAACTGCTGACTCCAATTCAGAAGTTTCTGGGTTCGAGTCTTAACGTCTCCCAAAATAAACGTTTTGAGTGGAGAGCTGTTCTTATTGTTACTATTCCACTTTAAAAACATACATTTGATTTGAGTCTGTAATAGACAGTGTAAATGTATGGTACTTGTAAAGGTTAGCGTTTCTTTTTTATTCAGTTTTATTCTCTCAGTCGCGTTCACGCTCGCCCTGATCTGACATGGTCGTTTTCAAATAAAGACGCGCTATAACAGAGGTGAGCTCTGGTCGAAGAAAGAGAACAGAAGCCCTCCCCGTAAGAAACATCCACTTACATATAAAAACAACGCAGCTGCACCAGGTGTAAAGGCGAAAGATGGCACCATTTTGATACAGGACGAAGTCCGGCGTCATCCTGCCAATCACCTGTCCTTGAAAAAAACAGCATGGCTTACAGAGTTCGCTAACGTTTCATGCAAACTCATGTTTGTGATTATGTTTTGTGATGGTCTTTACATAAGAAGCATTTATATGTTACTTATATAAAACCCAGATCGGATGTTACTTATCTGGATTAAATTACTTATCTTCCTACAGGATAAAGTCACAAGTATACTGCAGAGCTTCCTCTGTTTGATTGTCAAGGGCATGCTCACAAATTACATGTGCAATGTCATGATAAACACCTGCAGATATTTTAGTACGCGAGCAATGGTACGAGAATGCAGTTAGACTTTTTTTGGGCACATACACCACGCTAGTGTTTAGATCTGGACGGTGCAGCGTTGGCAAGCTCTGGCTGTTACACACTGAAATCAAATGTTTGGCAAGCTCTGGCTGTTACACACTGACATCAAATGTATGTTTTTATTTTAAAATAGTAAGAATAAGAGCAGTTTACTTCTCAAGAGAGAATTGTGCGGGATCGAACTCATGACCTTTTGATTACTAGTCAGCAGCTGATACCATTACGCTACCATGGCAGTTGTGATAAGTATGTGTCAATGTGGCATGCTAAGGCAACTTTTTTCTGCAGTTATATTTTTGAATAAAAGCATACTTGTTCTGTTATATTTGTACCTTTTGTGAAACTGTTAATTTGATATTTGGACTTCAGGCTTCATACATTATATAGTTTATACCTACATTTTGTCATTTACTACTACAATATGAAAAACGTTTGTTTTAAAAATGTGTTTACACGGATTACTGTAAAAACAAAACACACGTGAAATGCATGTATTCCAAATAACGATCTATTATTTCCACTCTAAAACTCCACTTAACTCCCAGATTATCAATCAAGGCATAAGCTGGGAGAAGTTTGTGCACGTTCTAAGTCGGTGGGGGGATGGAATAGCCGGCTACTTGCAACTTTTCTTTATCAGCACATTTAGATTAACAAAAGACGCTGGCGGAGAGGTGAGAACGGTTTTAAGAAGCGATTTAAGGTGGGACGGATCTACGAGTTTTTTCGTAGGCTCTGGTAATTCTAGTGTTAATTAACAACAAGAATCAACACCTGATTAAGCAACTGGTTGGAGTTTGAAACACTAACTTAGTTGGTCTTCTATTGCCTCGCTCACTTCCCATTTTATTACTATTTGGGTGCCATTTAAGGAAAGAAATGAAGCAGTTCAGAGGAATGATGAAGAAATTCAGGGGAAGAAATCTTAAGAAATGAGTTAATCTAAATGAATTCAAAACAAGTTAATTAGTAGCAAAAACATGTTACTAATTAAGAAAAGGGTTAGAATGAATACCTGTGGCCAGTTCGTCCCTCCAGGACCAGAGATGAGGACCCCGGCCTAGTTTGTGTGCATTTAGTCTTATATGTCATATATATATGCAGCTATTACATTTCTGTATTCCCCCTCCTTGAGCTGTCACCTTATTGTGGTGGAGGGGTTTGCGTGTCCCAATGATCCTAGGAGCTATGTTGTCTGGGGCTTTATGCCTCTTATAGGGCCATCCAAGGCAAACTGGTCCTAGGTGAGGGATGAGACAAAGAACGGTTCAACACCTCCAATATAGAATAAAAACTGTGGACGACGTTTTCCCTTGCCGGGCGGGTCACGGGCCCCCTCTGGAGCCAGGCCTTGGGGTGGGGTTCGATGGCAAGAGCCTGGTGGCCGGGCCTGCACCCATGGGGCTCGGCCGGGCACAGCCCGAAGAGGTAGCGTGGGTCCTCCTTCCCATGGGCTCACCACCTATGGGAGGGGCCAAGGAGGTCGGGTGCAGTGTGAGTTGGGTGGTGGCCAGAGGCGGGGACCTTGGCGGTCTGATCCTCGGCTACAGAAACTGGCTCTTGGGACGTGGAATGTCACCTCTCTGAAGGGGAAGGAGCCTGAGCTAGTCGCGAGGTGAGAGGTTCCGGCTAGATATAGTCAGACTCACCTCGACGCACAGCTTGGACTCTGGAACCAATCTCCTTGAGATTGATTGAGGGGCTGGACTCTCTACCACTCTGGAGTTGCCCCCGGTGAGAGGCGCCGAGCAGGTGTGGGCATACTTATTGCCCCCCGACTTGGAGCCTGTGCATTGGGGTTTACCCGGTGGGCGAGAGGGTGGCCTCCTCCGCCGGGTGGGGAAGGGTCCTGATTGTTTGTGCGTATGCACCAAACAGCAGTTTGGAGTATCCACCCTTTTTGGAGTCTCTGGAGGGGGTGCTAGAAGGCATACCTTCTGAGGATTCCCTCGTTTTGCTGGGAGACTTCAATGCTCACGTGGGCAATGACAGTGAGACCTGGAAGGGCATGATTGGGAGGAATGGCCCCGATCTGAACCCGGCGGTGTTTTGTTATTGGACTTCTGTGCTCCACGGATTGTCCATAACGAACACCATGTTCAAGCATAAGGGTGTTCATATGTGCACTTGGCACCAGGACACCCTAGGCCTCAGGTCGATGATCGACTTTGTGGTGTGTCGTGGACTTGCGGCCATATGTCTTGGACACTTCGGGTGAAGAGAGGGGCGGAGCTGTCAACTGATCACCACCTGGTGGTGAGTTGGCCGATGGTGGGGAAGATGCCGGTCAGACCTGGTAGGCCCAAGCGTGTTGTGAGGGTCTGCTGGGAGCGGCTGGCAGAGTCCCCTGTCAGAAGTAGCTTCAACTCCCACCTCGGCAGAACTTCAACCACGTCCCGAGGGAGGTGGGGACATTGAGTCGAATGGGCCATGTTCCGTGCCTCTATTGTTGAGGCGGCTGACCGAGCTGTGGCGCAAGGTGGTCGGTGTGCCTCTCGTGGCGGCAATCCCCAAACCCGTTGGTGGACACCGGTGAGGGATGCCGTCAAGCTGAAGAAGGAGTCCTATAGGACTTTTTGTCCTGTGGGTCTCTGGAGGCAGCTGATAGGTACCGGCAGGCCAAGCGGAATCGGCTTCGTTGTTGCTGAGGCAAAACTTCGGGCATGGGAGGAGTTTGGAGAGGCCATGGAGAGCGACTTTGGACGCGGCGAGGAGATTCTGGTCCACCGTCCGGCGTCTCAGGAGGGAAGCAGTGCAGTGTCAACACCGTATATGGTGGGGATGGTGCGCTGCTGACCTCGACTTCGGGGTTGTGGGTGGGGAGGAGTACTTCAAGACCTCCTCAATCCCACTAACATGCCTTCCAATGAGGAAGCAGAGCCTGGGGACTCTGAGGTGGGCTCTCCCATCTCTGGGACTGAAGTCACCGAGGTGGTCAAAAACTCCTTGGTGGCAGGGCCCGGGGTGGATGAGATATGCCGGAGTTCCTTAAGGCTCTGGATGTTGTAGGACTGTCTTGGTTGACACGTCTCTGCAACATCGCATGGACATCGGGACAGTGCCTCTGGATTGGCAGACCGGGGTGGTGGTCCCCTCTTTAAAAGGGGACGGAGGGTGTGTTCCAACTATAGAGGGATCACACTCCTCAGCCTCCCTGGAAAAGTCTATTCGGGGTTCTGGAGAGGAGGGTCCGTCGGATAGTGAACCTCGGATTCAGGAGGAACAGTGTGGTTTTCGTCCTGGTGCGAACAGTGGACCAGCTCTTCACCCTTAGCAGGTCCTGGAGGGTGCATGGGAGTTTGCCCAACCAGTCTACATGTGTTTTGTGGACTTGGAAAAGGCATTCGACCGTGTCCCTCGGGGAATCCTGTGGGGTGCTCGGGAGTATGGGGTACGGACCCCTGATAAGAGCTGTTCGGTCCCTGTACAACGGTGTCAGAGCTTGGTCCGCATTGCAGGCAGTAAGTCGAGCCCGTTTCCAGTGAGAGTTGGACTCTGCCAGGGCTGCCCTTTGTCACCGATTCTGTTCATAACTTTTATGGACAGAATTTCTAGGCAGCCAGGGTGTTGAAGGGGTCGGTTTGGTGGACTCAGGATTGGGTCACTGCTTTTGCAGATGATGTTGTCCTGTTTGCTTCATCAGGCCGTGATCTTCAGCTCTCTCTGGATCGGTTCGCAGCTGAGTGTGAAGCGGCTGGGATGAGAATCAGCACCTCCAAATCCGAGACCATGGTCCTCAGCGAAAAGGGTGGAGTGCCCTCTCAGGGTTGGGGAGATCCTGCCCCAAGTGGAGGAGTTTAAGTATCTCGGGGTCTTGTTCACGAGTGAGGGAAGAATGGATCGTGAGATTGACAGGCGGATCGGTGCGGCATCCGCAGTGATGTGGGCTCTGCATCGGTCTGTCGTGGTGAAAAAAGAGCTGAGCCGTAAGGCAAAGCTCTCAATTTACCAGTTGATCTACGTTCCTACCCTCACCTATGGTCATTAGCTATGGGTAGTGACCGAAAGAGCGAGATCGTGAATACAAGCGGCTGAAATGAGTTTCCTTCGCAGGGTGTCTGGGCTTTCCCTTAAAGATAGGGTGAGGAGCTCAGTCATCCGGGAGGGGCTCACAGTAGAGCCGCTGCTCCTCCGCATCGAGAGGAGTCAGATGAGGTGGCTCGGGCATCTGATCAGGATGCCTCCTGGACGCCTCCCTGGTGAGGTGTTCCGGGCACGTCCAACCGGGAGGAGGCCCCGGGGAAGACCCAGGACACGCTGGAGGGACTATGTCTCCCGGCTGGCCTGGGAACGCCTTGGGATTCTCCCGAAGAGCTGGAAGAAGTGGCCGGGGAGAGGGAAGTCTGGGCTTCTCTGCTTAAGCTGCTACCCCCGCGACCCGACCTCGGATAAGCGGAAGAGGATGGATGGATGGATGGATGGATGGACATTTTTGTATTCCTTCTGTTTAATAAATTATATAATTTGGTTTCTTAAGACAAGTGTGCTTCAGTTACCTTGATACAAGTCTGAAGGCCAGAGACTTGCCTCCTATAACAAATAAAGTTAAGGTAAATAAAGTTGGAACCTTGTCAGATTATTTGATTAATTAACGGCATTGCCAAAGGCAAAAACCGATCATTAATTAACCAAGTTAAAATTTCTTTTTCAAATCCCACATTATTATGGAGTCCTCTTGGATGGCCGTCTTACTGATCATTAATCAATTAAAAATCCTACACTGAAGATAAGACACAGAAGGAAAAACATCAGAATCCAAAGACTGCTTGAACAAAAACAAAGTCCGAAATCAGTGAAATCTGTTGCAGTACAGTAGATCCCCGCAAAGTCACGATTCAGAGTTCGCGGCCTCAGTCATTCGCGGATTTTTCCTTAGAACCTAACTAATTGTTAGCGGAAACCACAAATATCCTCCGCAATTTTTGTGACTTTTTTCGTGGCAATACTGTACTGTAGAGAGAAATGTGGCTTGGGATGGTGAAAGTAGCCAATAGAATTTGAAACTGCAACTCCCAGCAGTCCCTGCAGTGGATCCGATTGGTCTTCTGCTGAGGGTGCTGGGGCTGTTGAGGTCAAAGGGTGTCAGCGTGGCTTTTAAAAAAGGGGGCCTGTGACCAAAACCAAAAAAAAAAGTTCCTGTCTGTCTGCCTTCTGTTGGGTTACCTGTACTTATTCATTTTGTCCTGGATCATTTTGCCCGTCTGGATTGTCTGTGTACATGGGGACCGTAAGTGGATTCATGGCCATCCTGCAAAGAAAGGAGCGCTCCTGAACCCATCCACCTATCTTCACCATTTCAGGAACTACCAGTAGGACAATCTTTACATTTACTGATAGGACTATCGGTACATTCCCATTCAATGTGCAGATCTCTGGACTATCTATTTTCATCACTGCATTTCATACTTGCCGTTTTTCATGAACTTTTTCATGATTTACTATGTGTGTTTTGATTGTGCTTTGTTGTATTTAATGTGTAATCTCAGTAAGGGGAACAGGGGTGGTAACATTGTTTTCTTATTTCATTTGTTTTCATTACATTCTTTATTTGCTGTTCGATTACCGGTTTGCTTTGTTTTTGTCTCTGTTTGTGAGTGTGCGCTGGTCAGGTCAATTCTGGGTACGTCCCTACAGCGTTATTCATTTCTCCGTGCCGCCGAAACGAAGCTGCACCGTCTGACGCTTCTGGCAATGAAAAAGCGCTTGCATGAATTACAGTACATATAGAGGTAACATCTGTATTTTACATTCTAGGACTGCGGGAGACTTAGCAGTACAGTATACAGGATTACCTTTACATTCTTTACTTTTAGGTTATGTATTAAGCAGAGATTTGAAATCAAATTAAAGTGTTTTGGGGGCATATTTAAGGTTTAAACTTTGAAAATAGGCATTTTTTTAACCACACCCAAAATTCTAGGAACGTAACCACCGTGAATTTTGGAGGTGTACTAGGGCTGTTCGATATAACGATATATATCGGATGACAATATAAAAACGTCTATCGCTGCACATTACGCTATCGTTTGTTTCGTGGTGTCGCAAAATAAACTGTTTACGGCAATATTTTTTTCATTGTTTTGATGGCCACCACGTGGATGCAGACACACTAGCATGGCTGATGAAGACGAGGCAACACCAGGTAGCTCCACACAGAAGGACCTTGTTCCTAAACGAGGGGCTACCTCTGTAGTATGGAGATGGTTTGGATTTGAAGAGTCTGACACGGACCAGAAAACGGTACTGTGCAAATTATGCTACAAACCGATCGCTACCACAGACTCCAACACGACAAACCTCTTCTACCACCTCCATAAAAGCACGTGAGCGAGCATGCAGAGAGTTTACAACTGAGAGGCAGGCCACGTAGGATATTACAGTTGTAAAGGTACTATTTAAACAAGCATGTTAAAAGCTTAGAAGATTAATTGCTACCAAAACAATTTGCTTAAGGCATAATTTTCCCTGCAGCGTTTGCTGTCAGCGTTAATCTTGTTAAAATTACGTTTACGCCACAACTGCATTATTAACACGGCATATCTCCGTTAACGAGTTACCGCGGATCGCCCCGTGCTTGGGGCTGGACGGCATCAACACGTTAGCGCCGTCCAGTCCCACACACGGGGCGATCAGCTGTAACTCGTTAACGGAGATTTGCCACACTACGATGTGCAAATTAACATTTTACTAGAATGTAGCCTAAAATATTATATTTAATATTATATATTTAATATATTTTTGTCGTAAGCCTTATTGCTGCTACAGTTTGAAGTACAATGTTTACATTTGGTTTTGACAGTTAATGTTAGACTTGTATTTATTTTGGTTAAAGGGTTTATTGTCCTTATATAGTTTAGTTGTTAGTGCTTTGATCCTTTTATATTTAATATATGTTGTGAGAGTTATTGCTGCTACAGTTCACATTTTGTTTATGTCAGGCATTTTATATAGCAGTATTTTATATTGGGCCTTTAGTAATTTGTTTTTGAAAAGTGTTTTATATTTGATACATTAACTTTTTATGTTTACATTCTAAGTCAAACATTTGCTCAAATGTTCTAAATAAAAGAACAGAAATAATTACAAGTTGAGTACTTCTCATTTTTGATTTTTTTAATTTAAATGAAAAAAAGGAGTGGTGATTATATAAACTATTCACTGAATACAAAGAAAATGTACTATATTGTGATATCGGGATATGAAATGAAATATCGGGATATAAGATTTTGGTCATATCGCACAGCCCTAAGGTGTACTGTATTCTTTTGTAAAATATTATGAGAGAACTTTCAAGCAGACACCTGAGATTTTTTACTGCTTACTGCCTGCATGGATGAAATCCCTCGAAGCCTAGAAGCTTAATAGTAAGATGCAACATACTACAGGATAAATAAAACTTCATATTCCATCTCAAACAGAAGTAGGAGATCTTATTTAAAAACAGCCAAATCCATATATTCCCAGATACCTGTTCTGCCACTGCTGCACTATAGACAGCATTCTACAGCATGAAACAGTACCAACAAAGAGTTACAGTTTTCTATTTCCGGCTAAATTGACAAGTAACAATTAATGATCAAATCTTTGTCTATACCACTCCAGGCGAAGTGGAAAAGGAAAGATCAAGTCAAAGAATCTTTAAAACAAGAAACAAGTATTCTGACACAGGAGCTGAATAGTATATTGTTTAACACTAGAATTACCGAAGTCTACAAAAAAACTTGTAATCCCAGCCCAACTTAAACCTTACATTAATTGAAAAGAGGCTAGCCCGCCCTTTCAGATTTTTGGTAGCCGACACGAGTAGTGATTCTCCAATTCTTGGTAGCCGACCAACCAACCCCGTTACTGGCAAATTTTTCGTAGCTGAAATGGGTTGTGAGTGGTCAATTCTTGGTAGCCGATGCTGGCTGCAATTGGCCCGAGCTTTCAATTCTTGTTAGCAAAAAGCGATCCGATTGGTTCTCGATACCAAGAATTAACTTAACTCACGGCTACTCAGAGGCACCACGGAAGCGGTCATGTTATCCTTGTACCTTTTGTGAAAGTGTTTATTTGATATTTGGACTTCAGCCTTCACACATTATACAGTTTACGTCTACATTTTGTTATTTATAACTAAAACATGAAA
Organism: Polypterus senegalus; assembly: GCF_016835505.1. Taxonomy (NCBI): domain Eukaryota; kingdom Metazoa; phylum Chordata; class Cladistia; order Polypteriformes; family Polypteridae; genus Polypterus; species Polypterus senegalus. The sequence continues at coordinate 130,960,875 of NC_053159.1, forward strand.
AACATTTCTGTTTTAACGATGTGTTTACATAGATTGTTGTAGACACTGAACACACATGAAATGTATGTATTCCAAATGATGATGTATTATTTACCCTATATAGGTCAAAGTACTTCAATCCAACAAACACTAAACAATGAGAACTTTCTTTGAGAATTGAACTGTAGCGGTGGACCGGGGAATGGGATACCAGGCTGCTTGCTGTTTGCGTTGATTGACACATTTACAAGACAAAAGACACTGACAGAGAGGAGCAAAGGGATTTAAGGTGGGCCAGGATTACAAGTTTTTTTGTATGCTTTGTTAATTCCACTGTTACTTGCAAGGAAGAATTCCAGTTACGTGCAATAGCTTTGTTAAGTATTTGCAACTTGTACTAGCTTTAATATAAGAAATCTGTCCCAATCCTAACTATTGCTGTTTATTTTTTTTAGCCTTTTCCCCTTATTTTTATTATTTTTCTTCATCAGAATGTGTTAGCAATGTTTTTATCTTAGTAACATTTTAAGGCTTTGACTTTTAATGTATTATAATATATATAGTACAAAAATACTACTGTAATATTTTAATCTCAGATATTTTATTCATCTTGTTCTGTATTACGAAGACTGCTCAATATCTTACCTCTGGATCGGTTAGACTTGTGTGTACACCATTGTTGATATCTCAGTTTATTCTTTATTTTACCATGACCAAGGAGGTTCTTTTGTGTTTTCAGACATGCTCTTTCTCTTGGCATGTCAGAGAACCGGGACTTTGTGATGTTTGGTCTTAGCCTCACTTGGGGAGGCTAGATAAGGTGGGGTTAGGATAGGAGAAAGGAAGGCAAGAGAAAGGAAAAAGAGCAGGATATTATTTCTGTATTTCTTTGCACCCCTATTGTGCTAAGTGTAAATTCAGGTGATAGTCCTTTAACTGCATCTGCTGGCAACAAATATTTGAAATTACTGTTAAAGAATATTGTTTTTATCTAAAATAGCAAAATGACCCCCTAATGCTCAGAAACAATATATCTATGATCAATCATTAAACTTTTAAAGATGGAATTGCAAAGCCCCCTAATACACAGAAACCGTATATCTCTGAATAATCACTGAACTTTAAAAGATGGAATGTCAAAGGTCCCAATCACTACTTAGAGAAAAAGTCTCCTCTCATCTCACCAGCTTAAAGGCCAAGATAGCGTTTTTACAGGAAACTCACTTTCAATTGAAGACCAGATTTGACTAAAAAGAGATTGGATTGGCTACAATAAGACAATTAGAATTGTGGGAATTTTAATCCATAAATCAATCCCACTTGTTGCAACAGATGTAGTATCTGATCCTGATTGTGGAGAATTTATTCAACTCTGAAGTAATCCTGGTAAATATACAGTATACACACCCAATGTTGGCAACAAAGTATTTATACAAAATGCATTTGAATTGATTCCTAATATAAGTACTCATAAAATTATAAAGGCTGGAGATTTTAATTACTTTTTAAATCCAGACTTGGATAGGTCCTCAACAACAGCAACATCTAAAACTGCAAAGATAATTTCACAATGTATTGCTGACCACAATCTAGCAGATCCATGAAGACTTCTAGATCCAAATTCAAGAGAATATACCTTCTTTTTGACTGTACGTTATATTTACTCAAGAATTTTTTTTCCATCGATAATAGTGTCATGCCTATTGTCACATCTTGTAAGTATGACTCTATTGCCGTCTCTTGTTTCTCTTACTCTAGAGCTCATAACCCTTTTCCCTATATATTGAACTCGCAAATTCCATCTTATTCATCTCCAGTCAAATTATTTATTTTTCAAGACCAATGCATTTTCAAAGGTTTCCACAGCGAGACTCTGGAAAACAATGAAGGCTGTTTTAATAGGACAAATAATTTCTTATTTTTCTCACAAAACTAAACTAAAGACAATGAAGGTGTCAGAACTGCTTAGAGATTTCCAGAATAGATCTTGAATATACCAGATCTCCTAATGAGGCTCTCTATAAGAAAAGACTGACTTTGCAATCATAATTTAATCTCCTGACAAGAAGAGAAATAGAACAATTTATTTTTAAATAACAACAGTATTATTATGAACATGGAGAATGGGCTAGTAAGAATCTAGTACTACAGACCCACAAACAGGAAGTTCATAATTTAATAATCAAAATTACCTGGTGATAAAAAGAGAGCATAACTGCCATGCAATATATAAGGCGTATTTATATGTTCTTATACTCCTCTCAGTATAAAGATGATAAGACACAAGCTAAGGAGTTTTTTGATAGATTACAAATACCACAGCTTGATATTCTGAGTGTAGAAGAGCTTGAAAAACTACTGACAGTTTCAGAAATACAGAATGCCACCAACCCACTCCAGACTGTGAAAGCTGCAGGCCAAGATGACTACCCAGTTGACTTCTATGAAAAAAAAATTGACAACTAAGCTGGCTCCAAGAAATGTTGTTGACAATAAAGAAGCCAAAGAATCCAAAAAATTCTCCCAGATAGACTTTTTTCATATATGCAAATCAGACATTTTGTTAAAAGAAACCTTCCTAACTTTCTTCATCTCACAATGAAAACTCAGACAGTATATCAACAAAACAAAAAAACTTATCAAAGAATCTACTTCTCAAAAATCCTAGAGAATGGTGTGAAGGGACTTCTCAATTGGCATCTCAGACAAGGAGTAGAACTCAGCCATAAATAGATTTTCATTATATGCTTTTAAACCTTGAAGACAATGATTAATAAGGGCAAACTTTTTCCACATTCATGGTGTAGGTACTGTTTCAGCTCACCTTGCGCTTGGTCTCTTCAAAGAGGCTCATCAAGCTTTCCTTGGCTGTTAAGATTGGGTTACTAGCTGCTAGGCTCCGCATATAGTAATATACAGCATCAAGTTTTCGCTTCTGTGAAAAAATGTCAAGACATTAATTACATATTTTTTTTACAAAAAGCAGGTAAAAAAAGAAAGAAAACAGTGTAAACAAGTATAAAAGCACAAGATCACAAAATATATACATGTTTGCATGACAGACTTTAATTTTCTGGTTTCATTTTCAATTCTGAATACTCTTAGCCTACCCTTTTACAAATACAAAAGAAAACAAACAAAAAATGGGAATACTGCACCAATGGCTGAACAGCTAGATAATGGCCAGTCCTAGAACATGGAAAAAGTAACCCGTTCAAACTTTGCAGCCTCTCACTTAGCAAGTCAAAACTGTAGCCTTTATTCCAGGGGTTCTAAACCTTTATTCTTCCAAGTCCCCGTCAGTATATCATGAGAGTATGCGACAACCCCACTACACTGGCTATTGGTATTTACCAACTTATATTTTTTTTCCCTTAATTCTTGACGAAAGTGCTGGTTTTTAAACTTAAATTTAATAGCAAAAGCATATGCGCTGTACTGTATTTTTAAACACAAAATTGGCCATTAAAAAAAAAGCTTGTATTGTTTTAAAGGTTATTTTTTATTATTGTCTAAATTTCTTAATCATAAAATGAAATATGCAATAATTTTCAGTGATAATTACTAATGTACAGAATTTGTCACTGCATGTATTCTAAGCTCTAACAAAAGCTCACATGGTTTATGTTATGACTTTCTAAATTAAGCATTTCGTGGTTATGTATTTCTGAAAATAAAACATCAGAATACAATAACAGAAGTTTTTTCACAACTTGATTGCTGCAAGTTTATTATGAGTCTATCAATTATTTTACATAATGCAAAAACACTAAAGTTGTTCATAGTGGTGAGGTATGTCACCTTCTTTTCACTTTTTCCTCACTGAGTCATTATGAGCAGTCTATTCCCATTCTAACTTAATAGCTTCAATGCACTGTGTTCTGCAGATAGACATGACTATCCACTAAATCCAAAGTTCAATGCTTGAGAGAAGTAAAAGAATAGTGTATGAAAAGATCAGGTAAAAAGATAAAACACTGTGATTTATGTAGTCTCCCCCAATGTTTTGGCTGCGGTAAGAGTCTTTTAGCTGACCAAAACAAGCCACCACTTTAGGCCTTTCTTAAACTCCAGCACGCCACTTACTCCTGTTTCTTCCTTTTTTAGGCCCTGGTAAAGCAACAACTCCACTCACAGATGCTTCACCGGGCAACAAAATTTGAACTCTAAACCTATCTTTTTCATTACTGTCTTCTTTCAGATTCTCTGCCCAATTCTTCTTCCACTAATATATTTACTTGTGCACAACACCTGATAGTCTTTCTTTTCCCTTCACTTGTCCCCCCCAGACCCATTGATTAAAGGGGATAATGTATATTCCTCTTGGCAGTCTTGATTTGCATAGGTGGCAAGTTCCAATCCAAGCCCCATCAACACTGTGCCACATTGAACATGTACACTGTGTACAGGGTTATTTCAAAAGCGGAAAGAATTCTTGGGGTACAGCATCTAACACACACTGCCCCAGCCATGTGCAGTTTATTTGAACTTCTCCCGTTCGCCAAACACTTCAGAGGCTTTCCTGCACAAACCTCACGGTTCAGAAAGTTTCAACCCAAGAGATATAAACGCACTCAAACAGTCCATCAAGTGCTCCCTATAGAACTGTTTGTACTTATAAGTACAAATACCTCACTGTAAACTTGCATTACAGCTGTAATATTGCACAACCTGAGCCACTTATGCTTTCATGTTGTATATTTTTCATTGTTTTTTAATTATTATTGTTTTTATTGTTGTTATTTTGCCATTGTATATGAAAACAAGTTTATGGAGGATTTGCATATTGAATCTCATTGCACCACACAGTAACAATAAAGGAATTCAATTCAATTCAATAGAAGAGAGAGCGTATTTACAGACGACTGGCTTCTAAGTCGAATTAGATTTCCAGGTGCTATCTTCTTGGAGTTCTTGATATCATTTTTTCAGATGAAATGCAGTAAAGTACATATATTATATTTTTAACCTCATTTAAATAACGTATACTGTTATTAAACATGTGGACAGCGGTAGCAATGAACTGGCACCCCCAGTTGAGAGATTGTTCCTGCCTCTCCAAGTATGCTTGCTGGGACTGTTGCCACCCTGGATGGATAGATGGATGGAATAATTAAACAAGTACTACAAAGATATTTCAATGTTCCTTAAAAGTTTTGAAGAATCTGCGTTCTAAGCTTACAGATGGCTTGACATTTATTAAAGAGCTGATTGTGTGGCGATTGATTACTTGGAGAAAGAAAAGGAAGGACAGGAATTGGGGGTTAGTACGTTTGAAACAGACAGTACTGCTGTAGTAAATTATTTCATCAAGGGTCGCGCAGAAAGCATCTTGCAGGAGACAGGAACACTCTCTGGACGGGACACCAGCTCGTCGCTACCATTACTCCACTGTGGCGCCATGTTTAATAATGCTTTAATCATATCATCATGAAAATTATAACAAGTATATATCATAGCATTTAAATTGTTCAGAGAGGTGTAATATCATGAATATAATGTATTGTGCCCTGCAGGTGTAACAGCAAGCCCGTTTAAGAAACAAGTAGAGATACACACACATAGAGCACATAGAATACGAAGCATTTAATGTGCTACTTTATTTACGATGGGATTTGAAAAACCATTAAATTAAAAGATAAAATTAAGTTTATGACATTCTACTTTAATGACAAAATAATCTACGTGATTATAGTAGAAATTTCAAGACTAAAGTTGACATTTCAAGCTTTTTTTTCCCCACTGTGTCCCTATTTTTTTTCCTTTTCTCTGTACCCTAATAAGCTTCTATATGACACTCAAACAGTGGGCTATGACTCACCTTTTCACGGCGACTTTGATAGCTGACCACTTTTTATTTCAGGCACTGTGTGACTTTCTGTATTTGAACTTTCAATCAACTTCCTTGTGTTATTTACACAACTGCTTAAACAAACAAACAGTACGTTTTTCCTTGCCTCCACTTGGTATTCGGTAATATTTTTCTTTTTTTCCTCCTGTGCTTTTGCCATTGTCTTTTCACAGAACACTGAACTTACGGGAATATTCACATTGATTTGCATATTCAAAGAGGCATAATTCTGGGAGGAGTTTGGGAGGAGCAACAGGCGTGTGCACAACCGTTACATTTCATGCAGACCGGGATTTATGTAGCAGAAGTGCGTGGTTGGCTTAAGTACAGTTTTCTGCATCTGAATTTTTTTGTGCATACACACATTTTGACTTTTGTCCACACGCCAAGGTTTAGTGTGGATTCTACGCACGGCGTTATGCATGAGGTCCCAGGAGGTTGTAGAATTAAACAGTTGACTGTTTTTTAACACAGTATGTTAAAGTACCAATGCGGGGGAAATACAATACAATACAATTTACTTTTGTATAGCCCAAAATCACACAAGTACCACCACAATGGGCTTTAACAGGCCCTGGCTCTTGACAGCACCCCAGCCTCTATAAGACGACAAGGAAAGACTCCCAAAAAACCCTTGTAGGGAAAAAATGGAAGAATCTGTCTAGATTTAGCATTTTGTAATACCAAGGATAGAATTGAGGGTATAGAGGTGATTGAACCACTATGGTAAAGTGGCCATATAATGCAGTTCTCAGTGTTTTGAAAGAGTACAGATGCAAAGACTAAAAACTGTTAAACTTAACTTTGATAGGGTAAATTTTGAGCATTTGACCAAATATAAGAAAGATAGACTGGGATAAGCTTTTATATATGGAGATAGTCAACAGTGGAACAGGTTTGAAAAAGGTTTAATATATAATGCGACAGGTACATACCTAAATTTGAAATTAGTAGAAAAGTAGAAAAAACAATCGTCAGTGGGTTAATAAAAAAAAGAAGCTGCAAAGGAAAAAACAGCTATATAAGGTAAGACCGATAACTCCATTTTGAATCATTGGGCATAAGAGAACGTGAGGGCAATCATTAAGAATATTAGGTAGTCTAAAAGGCATTTAGAGATGAATATAGAAGATGAGGTGAGGTGACCAAAAGAGATTCTTTCATTATTTTAGAAGTAAAAGAATAGTCAAGGAGGAGGTAAAGTGAATTAGGAATAATAAGGGAAATTTAAAAATACAGTAAATTTGCATTTTTCTCAGTGATTTGGAAACTGTGGAGGCAGAAGTACTATTTAAATAGGCTGAAATCAAACAAATCACCAGGGGCCTCATGTATAAACAGTGCGTACGCACAGAAATGTTGCGTAAGAACTTTTCCACGTTCAAATCTCGATATATAAAACCTACACTTGGCGTAAAGCCACGCACTTTTCCACGGTACCTCATGCCTTGTCGTAGCAGTTCTCCGCCGGTTTTGCAGACTGGCGCACCAGCGTCAAAGCAATGGTACTGTTCCTGTGTGGTTACTCATTATTTTCCTGACGCGGCTTTATAAATACACTGAAACTAACCACATATTGTTTATTAGTGTAACGCATCTGATTGTAATTAACTTGTAACAATATAATGGTCCAGGGAACAGCCATAGTATTCCAAATACCATAACTGCTTTAGTGTTGTTACTCTCACTTCTCCTTCTTTCAGTTCCTCCCGTTAGGAGTTGCTCACCCCACTGTAAACTTGCACTATAGTTATACTATCGCACAACCTGAACCACTTTATAAAGCTTGTATTTACATACGATGACGATATCATTTTTAAGGTTAAATGCAGCAAAATATGTTTGTTAAATTATACAGATAAACAATACATTTAAATAATCTATATTCTTTACTGGGAGTGTCGTTAAGGATAGAATAATTAAACATGTACTACGAAGATATTTCAATGTTCCTTAAACGTTTTGAAGAATCGGCGCTAAGCTTATAGATGGCTTAACTTCTATTACAGAGCTGATTGTGTGGCGATCGGTTACTTGGGGAAAGAAAAGCACTGACTGCAGTGACGGCTACGCCAATATATATTGAATATAACACAGAAAGAGAAAATAACAACACAGCTAAAAATGCAGCGACAAATTTCGGCAAAAGTTAAATGCTTGAGTCATGAGCACGAGGCGGCTATGCAGTGTCTGCAACGGACAAGGCCATCCACCGTGCATAAGCTACCTTACTGACATTGGCGGGTAATGGAGCCATAGTGCGAGTTCTACGCATGGCGTTATACATGAGGCCCCAGGACCAGATAATATTTGCCCTTGAGTTCTTAAGGAGGTTAGCAAGTATATATATAAACCCTTGATGCATATTTTTAAAAAGTCACTACTCAATGGGGAAATTCTGGAGGACTGAAAAATGGAAATTATCATCCCATTATATAAAAAGGGTGACTGGGCAGATCCAAACAAATACAGGCCAGTAAAATTAACATGCATTACACGTAAACTAATGGAAGTAATTATTAAGGATAAAACATAACATATGGCAAAAACAGAAGTTTTACTGAACAGTCAGCATGGGATTAAAACAAAGAGGTCATGCTTTATCAACATGTTAGAATTCTATAAGGAGGCAACAACAGAATATGATCAAAGTGGAGCATATCATATTATTTATCATGACTTTCAGAAAGCATTTGATACGGTGCCACAGGAGATGTTGGACATTAAACTAAAAGAAGTGGGAGTTAAGGGTGAAAAATTAGCTCAGACACAAGAAGCAGAGGGTTATCAAAATTGTATGATGTTAACAGTGGTGTTCCACAGGGGTCAGTGCTAGGGCCGTTGCTATTTTTAATATACAATGTAAATGAATTAGATAAGAATATAAGTAACAAGCTGTTTAAGTTTGCAGGGCATACCAAGCTAGCTCGACTGGCAGATTATCTGGAATCCATTGAATCATTACAGAGGGAACTGGATAACAGAGTTATGGCAAATGAAATTTAATTATCACTAAATGTCATGTATTACATGTAGAAGTAAAAATGTTAGGTTTGAATCCACAAAGGGAGTTCTGACAGTCTAAAGTACACCTTATGAAAAGGATTTAGAAGTCACAGTGAACTCAACACTATCATATTCCAGACAGCGTTCAGAAACCATGAAGAAGGCTAACAGAATATTAGGTTATATAGCATGATTTGTAAAGTACAAATCCAAGGAGGTCACTCTCAAGATTTATAATGCACTAGTAAGGCCTCATGTGGAGTACTGTGTACAGTTTTGGTCTCCAAGTTACAAAAGGTACATCGCAGTACTACAGTCCACAGAAGTGTGACTATGTTGATTCCAGGGTTTCAGGGGATGAATTATGAGGAAAGATTCAAAAGCAGAGACTTTCAGTTTAATCAAAAAAGATTAAGAGGAGACATAAATGAAGCATTTAAAATTACGAAGGGAATTTTGTACAGTGGATCATTTTAAAATGAATTCATCAAAAACATTGTGACATAGTTGGAAACTAGTTAAGGGTAAATTTCAGGCAAAATTTAGGTGGTTTGTCTTTACACAGAGAACCACATTTTTATGCAATCGTTTTGTTAAACCCACTGAATTAAAGCTGAAAGTCTGCACTTCAACTGCATCCGAGTTGTTTCATTTAAAATTCATTGTGGTAATGTACAGAACCAAAATTAGAAAAAAGTTGTCTCTGCCCAAATATTTATGGACCTAACTGTATATTGACTCACTTGGCACTGGTCTGCACTTCCTCAGTTGTTGCTGCCTTGACCATCTGTCATACTGCCTTTCATGGAGAAGGTGACTACCATCTCATTTTGTTAACTGTACAAAACAGGTTTGTGTTTTGGGCAAATATCTTGTTTATATATGCTTTTTTTTTTTAATATTTCCTTTTTTACCCCATTAAACAAATATACCTGGGCAACGTTTGGTATATATTGTAGTTTTGTTTGTGGGTGAAATATTGGCTTTATGGTGTGGTCAGAGATATACCTGTAAACTAATGTACTCACTATGTTATTGTGATCTTTGTGCTTTTTTGAACATACAAATCATATTATATTTTAGGCATATACTGTAGTTTACTACACACTGTAATAAAGACTTTGTAGCCTACATGCTGGAAGACCTGTTCCATTAAGAAACTAAAGTGTGCCCAAAGGTTAAAATAACAAGGGCCCATATCAAGCATCTCAGAATTACTTCTTGTAATTGCACTAAACGTCTGACAAGGATAAAAACTTATGATGTCTTGTAGATTTTTGATATGAAGGCTTCAGCACAAAGATAATAATATTCAAAGAAGAAAAACATAATAAGTAGGTTGTTGTGATTTGCTGCACATAAGTGTCGCCACTTTAAAATATCATGAATAATACTCTAATGAACACCAAGATAGAAAGACTAAGACACTAATGAGAGATTCCCAAAAACAGGTACTTTTTCTTTTTTTTTTTATTAAAAAAACAACAAAGAATGATCCACAGCTGTACTTCCAGAAGAATCGCCTTCCCATTGTTATGGTACATGGGAAATGACTCAAAGTAACTTTTACTTAAAATAACCATAAAATAACCATGGTAATTGCAGCACTGTTACTGAAGTTACGTTCACTCTTGCACTGTCCCTAATTGTTTTCAAGAGTCACATGATGTGTGTCTTTCTCAGAGATTCCCCACTTACCTTCAATGCCCCTTGTGTCTCAGCCTGCCTTTTTGAAGCTTCCCAGTTTGTAAGGTGTACAGTCAATGTGTAAGGTGTACAGGTTCATGGAATGCAGAGGTCAGAATACCTGTGTGACATTTCATTGTCAATCACCCATCCTGGCCAACTTATGTGCAGGGCATTATGCTGGCTAGTACAATATAGCTTGCATCCAACTACATGTTAGTACTGTGATATCATATGCTCTTCCACACTTGTGGCACTGATCTTTATGTGCATGCTGATTTGCATAAATGCATCTCGCATTAACATTACCTCAGGTGAAGTGGGCAAATGTATAATCTGTATATTACGTAACAGGACGTAAGGGTACTCCATGTTTGGTGCAATATTTGAGAAATGATTTATTGTGACAAAACCAAATCACTGCTATTGCAAAACCTGCCTCTTCCCATTGGCCAAAAAGCATAACATTACCAACACTTTAATTTTAGCTCACAGCACATTGCTTCACCACATATATGCATTTATCATGTATATTTTTTACAAGTTCAGTGTTGTCCAATAGTTCCAAAACATTCAGCCTTCCTGGGGATGTGCACTTTTACCTCTGCCTGATTGCCACTTTGAGACAGCTCCAGGTGAATTAGGATAGCTTATGAGATTTTCTAAATCCCAGTAAAGTAAGGAGTAGTTTCCTAAATTATGAAAACTGGTAACATACTTTTACTCCTATTCCTAAGAGAAGGACCAAATTTGTATCACTTTGAAATTTTTCTGAGCCAGTTAGGACTGTTTTCCTAATCTGAGATGCTTGATAAATATGGGCACAAACAGGGGCAAGCAAATGCATTTTACATACAAGATAACATTTTACCACAAAATGTAATGGGGCCCTAGGCAGGAAACTGTAGATTGTAGAATTATTGACTATTATTATTAAAGTCTTAAAAAGTTGGGGATGAACAAAAAATAAAGGTTACTTGGGCTTGATGGAGGGTCAACCAGATGATTCAAAGAAATAAAGCTAATCAGTACATTTTTTGTGAATTGCTAATTATAGCTAATGGTCAATATAGTTAATCGAGAAAGCCAATACTAATGTACTAATTGGTAAGTAGACCAGGCCTGTTAATTGGTAGTAAAATGTAACATCAACAGTGTCATTAAGTGATTGCTCAGCTTTGAACACAAAATCTTATGTGGAACAATTAATTGCATTTTTATCGTTATTGCAATAAGTCATTTCATAAGTATATCAGCCACATTAAATATATATCTGCAATAAGCTTAAGCTGCAATCATTTTAATAAAGTAACTGAACTACAAACTAAAAGCCTAACAGCGGAGCAACTTTTATGCTGGCGACAAACCTAACAAACAATTTCTTGATATGCATAAGAGGAATAACAGCAGGTCAGTGTCTGTTCACTCATTTATTGCCAAAGGCAGTGACAGCACAAATACACCTGAGACCAAAAATTCTGGCTTAAAAGCAGGACATCTGGTTCCTAAAAAAAGTTAGCAAATCTGTTGTATGGCAGTACTTTGGCTTTAAATAAGAAGAACATTTACATAACTAAGATATTGTGTAAATCAGACTGACGGGAGGAAGCTTCATTGAGGGGGAACACAGCAAACCTGTTCCATCCATTCAAAAAACAGAGTAGTATGAAGAGTCCTGTTCACAAAAATGTGCAAGCAGCACAGCAAGACTGAAAACAAAATGTGAACAAAATCTAAAGCAGCCATCAATTTGCCAGAGTTTTGAATGTGTGTTACCATATGAACCTGGGAGCTGATGCCAAAAAGAAATAATGCAAGCCATTATCTATTACCTGTGTAAAGACATGGTCCATCCATTCAACCATCCATCCGCTTCCGCTTATTCGAGATCGGGTCGCGGGGGCAGCAGCTTGAGCAGAGATACCCAGACTTCCCTCTCCCCGGCCACTTCTTTTAGCTCTTCTGGGGGAATCCCGAGGCGTTCCCAGACCAGCTGAGAGAAATAGTCCCTTCAGCGTGTCCTGGGTCTTTTCCAGGGACTCCTCCCAGTTGGACATGCCTGGAACACCTCACCAGGGAGGTGTCCAGGAGGCATCCTGATCAGATGCCTGAGCCACCTCATCTGACTCCTCTCCATGCGGAGGAGCAGCGGCTCTATTCTGAGACCCTCCCGGATGACTGAGCTTCTCATCGTATTTTTAAGGGAAAGCCCAGACACCCTGCGGAGGAAACTTATTTCGGCCACTTGTATTTCCAATCTCGTTCTTTCGGTCACTACCCATAGCTCATGACCATAGGTGAAGGTAGGAACATAGATCAACTGGTAAATTGAGAGTTTTGCCTTACGGCTCAGCTCCTTTTTCACCGCGACAGACTGATGTAGAGCCCGCATCACTGTGGAAGCCGCAACGATCCAGCTGTCGATCTTGCGCTCCATTCTTCCCTCACTTGTGAACAAGACCCCGAGATACTTGAACTCCTCCACTTGGGGCAGGATCTCGTACCCGACCCTGAGAGAGCACTCCACCCTTTCCCGGCTGAGGACCATAGTCTCAGATTTGGAGGTGCGGATTCCCATCCCAGCCACTTCACACTCAGCTGCGAACCGATGCAGAGAGAGTTGAAGAACACGGCCTGAGGAACCAAACAAGCAGTAACCCAATCCTGAGTCCACCAAACCGGACCCCCTCAACACCCTGACTGCGCCTAGACATTCTGTACATAAAAGTTATGAACAGAATCAGTGACAAAGGGCAGCCCTGGCAGAGTCCAATTCTCACTGGAATTGGGTTTGACTTACTGCCAGCAATGCGGACCAAGCTCTGACACCGGTTGTACAGGGACCGAACAGCCCTTATCAGGGGATCCGGTACCCCATACTCTTGGAGTACCCCCCACAGGATTCCCAGAGGGAGACAGTCGAACGCCTTTTCCAAGTCCACAAAACACATGTAGACTGGTTGGGCACCCTCCAGGACCCAGCTAAGGGTGTAGAGCTGGTCTACAGTTCCGCAACCAGGACGAAAACCACACTGTTCCTCCTGAATTTGACGTTCGACTATCTGATGGACCGACCTCTCCAGGACCCCCGAATAGACTTTTCCAGGGAGGCTGAGGAGTATGATCCCTCTGTAGTTGGAACACACCCTCCGGTCCCCCTTCTTAAAGATGGGGACCACCACCCCGGTCTGCAAATCCAGAGGCACTGTCCCTGATGTCCATGCGATGCTGCAGAGGCGTGTCAACCAAGACAGTCATACAACATTCATAGCCTTGAGGAACTCCAAGCGCATCTCATCCACCCCCACGGCCCTGCCACCAAGGAATTTTTTCACCACCTCAGTCCCAGAGATAGGGGAGCCCACCTCCGAGTCCCAGGCTCAGCTTCCTCATTGGAAGGCATGTTAGTGGGACTGAGGAGGTCTTTCGAAGTACTCTAAAACACACAACATCCCGAGTTGAGGTCAGCATCGCACCAACCCCACCATATACAGTGTTAACACTGCACTGCTTCCCCCTCCTGAGCACCGATGGTGGACCAGAATCTCCTCGAAGCCATCCGAAAGTCGTTCTCCATGGCCTCCTCAAACTCCTCCCATGCCTGAGTTTTTGCCAAAACACCGCTCGGGTTCAGATCGGGAGGGCCATTCCTCCCAATCACGCCCTTCCAGGTCTCACTGTCATTGCCCATGTGTGCATTAAAGTCTCCCAGTACAACGAGGGAGTTCCCAGAAGGTATGCCCTCTAGCACACCCTCCAAGGACTCCAAAAAGGGTGGGTACTCCAAACTGCTGATCGGTGCAATCGCGCAAACAAAAGTTAGGACCCATCCCCTCACCTAAAGGCTGAGGGAGACTACCCTCTCGTCCACTGGGGCAAACCCCAATGAACAGGTTCCAAGTTAGGGGGCAATAAGTATGCCCACACCCGCTCGGCACCTCCCACAGGGGGCAACTCCAGAGTTATATAGAGTCCAGACCCTCTCAAGGAGATTGGTTCCAGAGTCCAAGCTGTGCGTTGAGGTGAGCCCGACTATATCTAGCCGGAACCTCTCGACCTCGCACATTAGCTCAGGCTCCTTCCCCTTCAGAGTGGTGACATTCCACATTCCAAGAGCCAGCTTCTGTAGCTGAGGATCGGATTGCCAAGGTCCCCGGCTTCGGCCACCACCTATTCACAAATTTACAGAGGCATTGTCCGGACAGGACTAGGTTAGTGTTTTATGTGCAACCAGTACTACACCTATTGAAGACGAAAACACATGAGGAGGATACTGATTTGACCTGCTCAATCAAAATAAGAGTATGGGAGTACATGGAGAGAAAATACAAGGACTCCCTACAGCCCAGACTGTGCTGGATACTTATACTTTCGTCTATTCACGATGTAAGGCAACCTATATATGTCCTGAAACTCTCACAGACATCAAAGTCAAAGACAATGTTATTGTCGGAGGGGACAATGACAAAAAAAGGTTATTTTGTATTTAGAATGATAAATGGGTGAAAAGCTTCAAATAACTCACATTTATTTAAAAATATTTACATGCTCAACTCATCTCTCTCTCTCTCACAGGAGCACTGGCCTGCTGCTATATGCCCAGGGTTCAGGGTCTGGGCCTTAGCCGAGCCACAAAGTCTTAGCCCATCACAGCAAGAAGAGGGCAAAGATGAAGTGTCTTGCATGCATCAGTCGTGACCAAACCTTCCCCTGCAGATGCTGCTGAAGCTGAACTTAATAGCTACCTTCTAACTCCCACAGTTGACATTCCTTACTTAAGCAAGCTGGCCAGGATGTATCTGTGTGTGCACTTTCTGAAAGACTTTTTACTGCATTAGGGAATGTTGTGACATGTCTGGGTTTTTCTTTAAAGCCAAGTAAAGTGGACATTCTGGTGATTCTTAAAATAAAAGATTGTATACTGTTATGTCACTGCTTCTGACACAACCATAATTTAAAGAGAGGCCAAGTGGAATTAAGAGGTGTTTAAGATTAAAAGCCGAGTTACAAAGTTCCATTTTCTTTCTCTGATGTGTTCTTGAGTTTTACATGCTGCTATTTATGACAACATTTTCATATTCTTAAGAATATGCAGGTCTTAAGTGAGATGTAACCCAATTATTTGTTAGATGTTCACTATTGCTAGAAACAGCTTTGTACAGAATTATTTTTGTAAATGTTTTGAAGCGCATATTACTTTTTGCTCTAAACATTCCTTTACTTTTGGGATTATTAATTATTAACTGTAATTTTACTGTTTTACTAAATATATACAGCTAACAATCTGAATTTGTCATTTGCATTGGCAGCATGTACAACTGGTCATACTGCACAATTCACAACCTTAATCTCAGATTTACTGCACTATTTATTATTATTGTTGCATTATCATCATCAGGTGTATCATTCATTGAAACCTTAATAGAATCTGTTCAAATGATTAAGAAAATAGTATAGTTCAGTCACTTATTTTGAAGCCTCTCCTATAGACAGATGGAAGACATCCCCAGAAGTTTGTACCTAGGTTCATATCTCCGACTCCTCCAAAAATGAATATGCAGTCTCCAAAGACTTCCTGAAATACTGTAAGACAATTGTACTATCCTATAGGCTTCCTCTGTTGTTTTGTTTATCCAAGTAAATGCAGAATTCAGATGCAAGTTAAATATATTTTTCCTGTTATATTATAATTGCTTTGTCTTAATATCTTCAGTCTTGAGTACTACAACTTAAAAATAAAACATTCCCAGGGTGCATGCACCCTCCTGCTAGATATGGACGAGGTGTTGGGAATGGGGGATAGGTGGAGTCAGGTAACAAACATCAATTAGGATTTCAACAGAAAAAAAGCATTAATATGCAGAGAACATTTTTTGAGTTTTTGTGAAAGGAAGTATGGCTATGTTTCTGTGCGTTTAAATCTCTCAAGTTTTTAAAAATAATATAAACTAGGGGGCTTCACCACCTGCTCGCCATCCCCTGTGTTTGGTTAATTGGATATACAATTTTATTTTTTTTTCTTTGGAATTGTTTCAATTTCATTATTTGCACTTTTACATTAAAAACAATATTTTTTGGAGACACATTGACATTGCAACATATAACTGCCCATGAGTGAATGTTGTTTCTCTCTCTAAGAAATAATCTGACTTTTTCTAATGTTTACCCCTGTGAATTATTGATTGCCATAGCAAAAGATATTCTCACAGTAAACTGTAAATATTTTAATACGAATGGCATATCACAATCTCCTTTGGTGTGTAATGTTATTCGCGGAATATATACATTACCTTTCTTTTTGCCTGTTAAAATTTGCATCGCTTCTCCGTGATCATAAATATACACCTGACCGAATTGTGTATTCTTTGAAATTCAACTTGTCATTGCTTTAACTGTTGTGGGACCACAGAGTCTCATAGCGTATGGTCTATTATTGTGTAAATCCACTTTTTGTGCATAAGAATGATGCTAATGCGAAAAGATTCTACTCTTTGCCTTTTATTTCTGACCTCGATTTCTCCTGCTCTTTTTTCAATTACACCTGGTTCTGATGATTAATCACCTTTTCTTTTCTGGTAATGCGATCTTTTCTATCTTTTCTTTGATACTGTAGCGACTGACATGATAAAGTGTCACAAAGGTTTCACTTAAACAATCGCTGACTTCGTAACCCCAAACACAACTTTCTAGCACCCTCTCCAATCTCTCATCCCCTGTGTCTCGCCCACCAGCGTCTTCCGTGCTGTACTCTGCCCTCCCTCAATCGGACTGAACAGTCACTTAAAACCAAAAAGGCCGCAACCTGGCTGGGACACTGCAATACTTTCGAATTTTACTGGTTTCATAATTTCTTATCAGCCTTTTTTTTCTCTCCAACGCCTTTGGGTGTCTATTCTCCGTATTGTCCTTATACGCTTTATATGTGTTGAGAGCACAGGATCTGTGTGCACTACGTGCTTTTACACGACTGACTGTTTTTTTGATGGATGTGCTCTTATATGATATCTGTTGTAATTAGGGCGTGTCTTGCAAGAATCTCATGTTCCACGTCCACGTGAGACAGCCCTGGGACAGTCTCTTGGCACCAAGTCTCATGTTTACAGTCCCCGCGAGACGCTCAGTGGCAAGTCTCTTTTGTGTCGCGGGTCTTTTAAATGTCTTTCGAGAACTTCCGAGAAAACCAAGTATTGCCGCCTTGTTTTTGCATTCCAGGATTTCTTTTTATAATAGAGAGACAACAGCTAATCCACTATTCAGAAATTCACAAAATTTGGCAAACAAATTCAGGTCTTTGAAATATTTTTGAGAATTTTCAATCTAAAAGCTTAGACTGAGTTTCTAAATTTCAAAACCACTGAAATGCACAGCTATGATATTACATCTTGGATATATTTATGTAAATTCACACAGTAGCCTTTCTCCATATTTGCAACCTGGGTACAGTCACGTGATAGCCAAATCTGATTTCTGGTCACATCCGTTTAGTATTTTCTGTTCAAGGCTTACCTGAAGTTCATATAAATAACATTAAAAATACCATGACAATAATCATTTGTATCTATGTATCTTCACAGTACCATGTCAAGGACTACAACGGAAATGCAACCTATCTGACGGAAGATATGGCATTTTCAGTGCAGCAAATAAAAATGAAAAAAATAAATAATTTGAATATCACAGCTCCAAAAACTATACTAGTGCCCAAAAAAAAAAAAAAATAGGGGAGAAGTAGGAGAGATTACTATAAATCCTCAACAAGCACAATAAAACACTGTCTTTTATGCACAGTCCACTAAGGAACAGAAAACTGTTGAAGAGCATTACAGGCATTTTCATTACATTAAGAATTATTACTTTTTGTTTATTTTTTTCTGTGCATGACTTTGACTATGATAACAGAGGATTTGCTGGGCACCTTTAATAGTTAGGGTGCAACTGATTTCAACATGGAAAAAACTGTATCCTTAATATTAGAAAAAAACAGTAGGGAAGTCAACATTCCATTTAATATGAGAATTTCATTCTTACATGTATGTGCCTCACAGTGTTCTTAAAAATGTTTAAATTCAATTCTGAACACAAAATTGTACAATTTACATTTTTTAAATTTAACCTACCCATACTTTTGGATAGCTTGAACATTTCAGCTTATTGATAATTAGATACATGAAAATACAATTTGAGCTTGCCAGTACAGCTAATTGGCATATAAAGCATAGCTACTTATGCTAAAAATGTACAAATAAATGGTTTCATACCGTGTAAACTGCTAACAATGCAAGCTGATTATATGGACGTCCATTTTTTGGAGCAATCTGCTGTGCCTTGAGGTACCAACTAGAATTAAAAAAGGGGTGTTAACCAGTCAGAAAGTCTTTATGTGAAATCAATAATCAAAGGAAAATAACAATACTCTAAACTGAAAACAGCACAACTTGCTAAAATGGTAAAAGTAAATCTAATAAACACACATTTCTTTAAAGAAACATACATAAGCATGTAGCATATGCATTAGTAAAAAAAAAAAAGTTTTGTTGGTTGTCTAATTTTATCTTGTATTTAGAAATATTTGTGTTTTCTATCTTAGGTCAAGTGAGGTTTTGGGTACCTGCGTGCTTTTCCATAGTTTGCAGTGTCACTTGTCTGCTCCCGGTACCTTGCAATGTCCCCCAGGCAAATCATACATCTCTGAGCACTGATAAGTGCAAATTTCACCTAAATTAAAATAGATAACATTAAATGTACAGATACATATATTTCTGGAGTAAAGTAACATTAAAGGGCAGTAAAATAACATTAAAGTACATCCCACTTAACTTTCTCACTAATAAGTTAAACTGAACACTAGAATTAACTTCAATCTACATAGGACACTAATTCTTATTATAAACTGTACCATATTAAATATTGCACAATCTTGCATATCACAAAGTGTACTGTTACCCTTAATTTGAGTTCCTATTTATAAATTATTTGAAATTCTGCATGGCATCCAGGGAAATTGACCTACAGGCCAGTCACAGGTTAGGAGCAAGTTCTGTTCCACTACTGCAGACATTTGACCTCCTAATTTTGTACGTTCATACTCTCAGCAGCTATACTTCCTGAGGTGACACAGCTGGGACATATACTTTGGATACTGGGATTTACAATCAATGGTTTCTACTGCTTG